>NW_013667435.1:188676-195714 GCF_000517525.1 Limulus polyphemus
ATTGATGTTGAGACTATCGAACGTCGCGTGCAATACATTGACGTCGAGAAAATAGAAGACTTGTAGACGATTAAGTGAGAGTACATTTACAGGCAAGGAAAAATTCGGCGTGAAGTTAACTATCGTAGAAGTGATAGGCCTAACGATTAACATAGGCCTAACGTTTAATATGTTAAGAGTAAGACTAACAGTAGAAAAGGAGATAAGAATAATAATTTATTCCGTTAAAGCGTGGTTCTAAAGTAATTGAATCAGCCTGAGTGCACATTCATAAAAGGAACAGAGGATCTTCAGAAGAAAAAAGACCAAACGATTACGGTAACTCGCGCCACAATTGTAAGTGAATCACACACAGAATACTAGTACCATAGAAATAGAGAAGATAGTTTTTAGAAGAAAGTACTTTAATAGGTCTAAGTGAACTTTTGACAAGAAGAAGAGAACTACATATATAGTGTTTATGATATGCCTATAATATCTATAGTGTTGAATAAGTTGTTGTACATACGTTAACTTGTTCTGAATATATATAATATTTTGAAAACAAGTGAAGTGCGTGATGTTAATTTATCGTTGAATTTATCGCTAACAAGTCACAGATACCAACAACAATAGAGTATATATTTATACTATTGTAAACTATAAGTAAAAGCCTTTTTATTTTGACAATTGGCGAAAGAATATATATTTTAAAATTCTGACACTATATATATATATATATATACTTATATATACATATATATTTATTTGTTTTTTTGGTGCAGACATGCTACAAAGATGCGTTCCCCGAAAATGCTATAACTCAGTGATAAGTGGTGAATCGAATGATAGATTGGGCTTCATATTCAATTTTAATGTTTTGAACATCATTTCTCCTGAATAATTCAAAAGAATAAATTAGTAATATTAGTGCTACGTATTTTTCAAGTCCTGTATAAATACAAGTCCATTATGGTGAGTGAAAGCCAATTAAAAAACACCGTACATACAACACAACAGCTCACATGGTTCGGAATTACTGTATTTACTTTCTGTAATAATAATTTACTAAATGGGTTTTCACTCGCGAGTGTCGATCAGTTGAAAAATAGTTTGTATTAGGACAAAGCTACATAATAGGCTATCTGAGCTCTGCCTATCGCAGGGAATCGAATTCCAGATTTTAGCGTTGTAAACCCATAAACTTATTGCTGACCTACTGGGGGACCAGTTGAAACATTCACACCACCAATACCAAAATGTGATATCACATCGGGGTGTGGGCATTCATATTATTATTACGAAAATATATTAGTTATATATTAGTTATCATCCTACTAATAGATAGGCAAGCAAACAACGATTTATAAGCATAAGTAAAATTTTATTGATGGTGAAACATGCTACATGTTTCGATAGGCTTTTATGTTACCATTATCAAAATATGATAAACGTAGGATTTTATTTAAAAAGTTATAGAAATACTTTATAATATCGTCAAAAGATGGCAGCAGTTACTTGGTAGGTAACACTACTATGCCTTATTGTTTACGCAATACTTCTAGTTGCAACCAGAAATGTTGATTTTTTACTCTTGAACCCAAAGAAAAAGGAAAACCCTGACAATTGAGCTGCTGTTGAAGTCTAGTACCGAAGTAAACACGCTATAGCAGAAGAACAAAAGGTCTTCAGTTTACAAAATTAATCTGTCAGAGACGATGTTTTCTCACTTCTAGCAAAAACTCTGTAATAGCTTTGAAGACATAATGGTGAATCGTTGATTGGATTAAATAAAATATTTTTGGAATAATGTGGTCGTTATATAAAATAATACCAATAACAAAAAGAACACGATAAAAACTAAGAAAAAAGATACAATAATAATGATGAAAAATGAATTTTAAATAGCAGATAATAAGTTTGGACTTGATGCTTTATAAGACATATTTTACGGGGCTATCCCAAACGATTATTTGGTGGTGCTGTACTTTATTTTCAGAATATTTTTATCTCTATAACAGAAGAAAAACGACGAGTAAAAACCGACAAGTGGCTACGCCGAGTACTGGAAGAAGGTGGTCGATCACTGACGATCGGCGTTAGCGACATCTGTGCTGGTTTAGTTCTTCGTTTGTAATTAAAGAGAGAAAGATCTGTGAGTACTATTATCAATTGTGATTAATAGAGGGCGTTCAAATTGAATGGATGTCTGTAATTTTCACTTTTGTTTCACGTACAAAAAAATAATCTCTAACTTTTTTTTTAAACTGGAAAATGAAAAGGGAGAAAATATACAACAATAAAGGTTTGGATAAAATTAAATAATCTTACAAACGCATAACGTATTATCAGAGATTAAGAAAAACAAAGCAGTCGCCCCTTCCCCAGTGTCTAAATTTGAGGGCTTATAAAGTGAAATTAAGGGTTCGATATCTGCAGTAGCCATGTCACAAATATTGTTGAATGACTGCTGTTCTGCAAGACTCAAGACTTTCATATAAGATAATAAACTGACATGCCCATCACGTGTTAACACGTTCTTTATTGCTTGAAACGTATAAAATATATAATAAAGTTTGTATTTAGACGTTTCAATTTATTCTTTTCTTTAAATTTTTACCCATAGCACAAATAGTTCATTGTGCAGCTTAATAGCAAACAAACAATATAAAGCATCTTACAAACATTTAAACGGTCGATTATGATTTATATATTACAATGAGCTTCATCTCTGGCGGTTACTTTGGACACGAGGTTTCGAAACTACCTCAGATAAATAACATAAGTCTTTTTTACTATCGTGGCTACTTTGCATCAATACATACTATGCCCTAGGACAGCGTTTCCAAAAGTGTGCCCCCCCCCCCCGGTGTCGCAAAAAATATGAACTCATGGACCACTAGCGATTAAGGTTAGAGTCAACAGTGCAAAAATACAAAATGAAGTGTTTTATTATTTTTTTATCAATGAAAGTAATAAGTAATTATCACAGCTCAGGTTAACGTCTGTTGTATCTCGTCACTTAAACCACTCCTCAATCTTTTAAAGAAAACAGAAGGGCGCATAAGAAACCACATTTATTAAAAGGGGTGGAGGCATGGATGACAAAAACATGGGAAACGCTGCTCTTGGGTTAACATATCGCACTGGGGATCTGAGGGTCCCGGAATCGAGACGTGGTTCTACCAAACACACTACACACTTTCATCTGTAAGTACCAGTACATCCCACTATTCCGTTAATTGTAGCCGCTTTAGGCGGAGGGTGCTGCTGAGTGGTTGCTTTACTTCTGGGTCGTTCGCACTTCAAAATGAAGGACATCTATGCCTGAACCGTGATGGTGTTTAACATTGTGGTGTTTAACATGATGGTATGTTAAACACCATAATGTTAAACACCACAATGTTAAACATCACAACGTTAAACACCATAATGCTAAACACCATTATGTTGAACACCATAATGTTAAACAATGGTGTTTAACATTATGGTGTTTAACATTGTTAAACACCATAATGTTAAACACCACAATGTGGGTTAGAACCCTATATGCAGAAGATGGCGTTCAGGCTAACAAACAAAATGTTTTTATTCTTTGGAGAATTATGATCTACGTTGTTTCTATAAAGTTTCTACTTTTTTATTTTTTGTATTTAAATTTTGTTAAATTATGTAACAACGAAAACCTCACGTTTAACGACGCATGCTCAGATCAGCAGATCAATATCGTTCGAGGTCAACCAAACTGTTTCGATATACACGGTGCTGTATTCTAACGATAATCAGTTTATGGTTATCATGACGATCGTTACTTGTTTAGGTTTTCTATATAAGGTTTAAACTTATTTATTTACAATACAAACAAAGAAAGAAGAACGACCAAACATAACTCTGACCACTTGTAGTTTATTGTTAAACTGCACAAAGAGCTACTTGAGATGAAGAAACCGCAAGAATCGAACCATAAATTTTATAGTTATAAGCTCTCAAGCTATCGCTAAGCCACCTGGGTCCAATAGTTGTTGAAATCTATCAAAACTACGAACTAATTCGGCATCAAAATCTAATGATTACTAAATGATTTAAATATAAAAATCAGAACGAATTATATAAAAAATCAATAAACAATCAAGCTTTTAGGAAATCGGAGTGCAAGCGAAACGAAACAAAATTATAAAATATCATGTAAAACATTTTTTAAACGCCATCTGATATGTCTTGATTTATAAGAACTAAGCTAAACTATGTTCACCACGTATATCGAAACACGGTTTTTAGCGTCATAAACCTTCAATTCTATAACACCTTCCATAGAATATACAATATTTGTGCCAGCGGTAAGTTTACAGACTTACAACGCTAAAATCCTGGGTCCGTTTCTCTTGGTGGACACAGCAGATAATGTAACACATTTGCTGCAACACAAAGAATGAAAAACAAAGTACTGTATAGATTCACTAACTCTTTGAATTTGTTGAATTATCTTTATTATATGCGATCTTAACACTAAGAGTTTTCAAGTTAAACTCGGTGGTACATAGCAATTACAAAAGTAAAATGACAAATTTGATCTGTCTAATCTTTATGCACTCTGGGTTTCCATTCCCGAGATGGGCATATTACAGATAGGAAGTCCATTCTCTATCTTAAAAACAAACTGACTAATCTTTATTCGGTAGATAGAATGTTGAGAATATATTCAAAATAAATCAACATTTATTAACATAGCCGTTTAACTTGAGGTCAAATAAGATTACGTAATTATAGCCGGATTAGCCACTGGGCCTATGTCCAAAGGGGGCTCAGAAAAAATCGAACTGTGTTCTTTGTTCGCGTTCATACATTTCTGTCTTTAGTTTACGCCTTCACCAAAATGCTTTAAAGAAGTTTTGTACTTTAACTGAGTTTTAGCAACAACCAATCTGTAAAGATTAATAAATTATCATATCTATAGTTCTATATTTTTATATTGTGTTCTTAAATTTTTTAATAATTTTTAATCCATTGTTTTGTGGCGAAAAATTTAAATAACTCCATCTTCCTATTCGAGAACGTTAATTAACCGCCCCCCAGTAGCACAGCGGTATGTCTGCGGACTTACAACGCTAGAAACCGGGTTTCGATACTTGTGGTGGGCAGAGCACAGATAGCCCATTGTGTAGCTTTATTCTTAATTACAAACAAACAAACCTAATTAATCCCATCTTACTATTCGAGAACGTTTTGTCCTAATTAACCCTATCTTCCTATTCGAGAACGTTTTGTCCTAATTAACCCTATCTTCCTATTCGAGAACGTTTTGTCCCAATTAACCCCATCTTCCTATTCGAGAACGTTTTGTCCCAATTAACCCCATCTTCCTATTCGAGAACGTTTTGTCCTAATTAACCCATTCTTCCTATTTGAGAACGTTTTGTCCTAATTAACCCCATCTTCCTATTTGAGAACGTTTTGTCCTAATTAACCCATTCTTCCTATTCGAGAACGTTTTGTCCTAATTAACCCATTCTTCCTATTTGAGAACGTTTTGTCCTAATTAACTCCATCTTCCTATTCGAGAACGTTTTGTCTTAATGTAATTTATTGATTTTTTGTCTTTAGACTGTTTAACATTTGTTTCATTGTTTTTAAGATATTGATTTTCACATAGGTTAACTTTATTATGAATTTGATAGTTGATAAAGTTCTTATTTAAAAAGTATATGGTAAACTTAGACAGAGAATGGGGTTCAATGCTTGATTAATTTGGCACTGTATTCTCGAACCAAAATCCTGGCTACGGGCCTGATTACTGTGGTATATTTCGAATTTGAATACGACTATATGTTCATAACGTGATAAGTAACTATAAATTAAAGAAACTTTCAGATTTTTCTCATGTTCAAATATTTATTTTTTGGCCAGCTTTAGACGCTATATTATAAAAACCCAATAAAACCCCAGTTACTAATGAAGACAGGGTTTTATCATTCTCCTTTAATGTGATTTACCAACTTTTTTTTTCTTCGCGATTTTCACTATCTGGAATTTGTAACATTTTCTGATTAATAACATGAAATTTTCTTGTGGCCCGAAGTGATATTTATTTCTCACGGCATTGTATCTCTAAGTTCTTATAATGTAATAAAACTTATAGTGGCTGAGGATACATACTGAAACTGATACATCGGCACACTGCTTTCAGGTTCATCTTGTTCAACCCGTCATTACCGCCAACACTTAACAAAAATGACTCCTCCCGTTAGAAACCTTGTCACGTGCTATTCTGTCTCGGGGCACGAAGAAAGTAGTAATACCTAATACGATTTTTAATTTCAGAAAGACACCAGAAGAAGTATTTTTCTTGTAATCGTAAAAATGTTTTTTCTGATATATTATGTCATTTAGGTTTTACTTTGAAGGCTTTAGGCGGACTTAAATGTTGATTTTATCGATATTTTAAACAATATAGGAAGAAAACAAGACATACTTTGCATGAAATTTAGATCTAAATATTGCCCTAATATTAAACGAACCGGTTGGATAGAAACAGAATAGAAAAGGTCAACATTGATCGATTTATTTCAGTTTTCAGAAACAGTTGAGAATATCTATTTCCAAAAGTTGCCCCCCCCAGCGACACAGCGATAACTCCGAAGGCTTATAACGCTAAAAATCGGGTTTCGGCACCTTTGTTGGGCACACACAGATACTTCATTGTACAGCTTTATCGTTAACTCCAAACAAACAACCATAGGTTAATGGCTTACACACACTTGTTTCACGTGATAAAACTTCCTAATTGATGATGGCTTACATCCACTTGTTTCATGTGATAAAACTTCCTAATTGATGATGGCTTACATCCACTTATTTCATGTGATAAAACTTCCTAATTGATGATGGCTTACATCCACTTGTTTCATATGATAAAACTTCCTAATTGATGATGGTTTACATCTACTTGTTTCATGGTTTCATGTGATAAAACTTCCTAATTGATGATGGCTTACATCCACTTGTTTCATGTGATAAAACTTCCTAATTGATGATGGCTTACATCCACTTGTTTCATGTGAT
>NW_013667435.1:196597-204777 GCF_000517525.1 Limulus polyphemus
TACATCCACTTGTTTCATATGATAAAACTTCCTAATTGATGATGGCTTACATCCACTTGTTTCATATGATAAAACTTCCTAATTGATGATGGCTTACATCCACTTGTTTGATATGATAAAACTTCCTAATTGATGATGGCTTACATCCACTTGTTTCATATATTACTTCACGTGACGATTCTTTACATCAAAATAACTAGAGTTTGAAGTAATAAAGGACAAGATGAAGTCTAAATGCTTTCTGTAGCTTTACTGGTCTATTTGTGTAGCCTGTGGGAAGGAATAGAGAGATATATACTACTTTGTGTTGCTGTGGTCAGGTAGTTAATGAGTTGATTTACCACCACCCAACCAAGCCGTACGAGTCTAAGTAATATAAACCCAGGATCTTTGGCTAACAGGGCCAATGCTCTACCCAAATGAGCTATCCAGTAGCGGTTGTAATAAAGTATCCTTTCATTAATTGAGAATATGAATTAAATACAGTAATAATAAAAATACACATATGAGTCTAGATCGACTCCCCTGATTTGGTTGGGTTGTGGTAAATCAACCCACTAACTACCTGACCACAACAACTCAAAGTTTCATACTCTTAGTTAAAAAAAACAACTTATGAGTGAGGGGAGAAGGGGGAAGGCTTGTACACTTGGATAGATCAATGGCCCTATGGGCCAAACATCCTGGGTTCAAGCCTCAGTTCCGGAGTTTCTTTTTCACTTACAGTAATGTGTTTTAGAGAATATTTGTACTTTATGGCAGAGCTATTAAGGCCACCTGTCGTCATCCCTAATTTTAAACTACTGTTCAAAAGGAGGGTAGCCAGTCATCAACACCTTACCACCCACCATCCAAGGAAAGAGATTGACTGTCATTTATATAATGCACCCTCAGCGACATTTTAGTTAAACAACAACAGTGACGCAAAGGTTTCAGTTTTGTTTTTAATCGCCAAGCTACACAGTGGGCTATCTGTGCTATGCTCAACACGGTATCGAAACCTGCGTTTTAGCGTTGTAAGCTTTCAGACTTATCACTAAAAAGGGAGTTTCAGAGAGAAGACTTTAAAAGACAGTTATTTAAGTTCAAGAAATAACTTAATGTGTGATTATCAGGTCAAAGTGACTTTTTTTTTTACCATCGGACTTGAATAAATCACTACAACGAAACTAGAATGTTTTATTTTGTTGGAAAGAAGAGTAGATGAGCGCCGTATTGGAAGCATTAATGAGAGATATTTCTGACCGGTCCCTTGGTGGCTCAGGTTGACGGATTATAACGGAAAATTTGGGGTTTTCCATGCCTCGTTGGACACTGCAAATTTTGGAGTTATGCGTCTAAAAATATAAACGTAGCAGACAAATTTTAGTGGTCATGTTTCATTTTTACGTACTTATAACAATGAAATGACTGGTTAACTAATATTAAACAACAATTTAGTGTTATTGTTTACAGTGAATGTAACACAACATAAAGATACATGGTTATTTTGGTCAGATAATGTCGATGTTTTAGTCAACTCAATGAAATGATTGGCTAATGTATGAGGAGGGGTCTAGTAGTTAGCGTGGCGGAATGAGGATCGGAAAATCTAAAGTTCGAGTCATGATATATCTCTGAAGAAGCTTTGCTCTTTCATCTGTAGGGGGCGCTGTGACAGATAATCCCCTATTTGGTAAGAGTAGTTGTAAAGGCTAATGCTGATTAGTCGCCCTCGCACTGGCCATTGATTCTGAGTTAGGGATTGCTGTGCCTGAATTTTAGGGGTCTCTGACCATGTATGTGCTGCAAGAAAGTGACATTAATGTAGTATCACTAAAAGATAGGCTAGACGATTTATTATCCATCAGGGAATGATTATAAGAAGTCAATTTGTAAAAGTATTTTTACTTGTTCTAAGTTATGGAATAATGGCTCCATATGTATCACTTTTGTTTAGGAGTACAGTCTGATGCAAAACATGTCAGTAATTAGATGTTCAATTAAGTAAAATTTTTTCTATTATTTAATAACTTCTACCAGAAGAGTTGCTAAACATCTTCCATAAAAATTACAATTGATAATAATAATTAGTTTCAATTATGAGAAACAGCAAACCACTAAATGTTTCTCTGACTTATGTCATAGATTGAGTATCCTCACTGTTAGCGGGGTTGTCGGCCTTTAACCTAAGAATACCTGACGAGGTAGGACGGTCTAATTAGTGCTATTGCTAAGCACCGAAGTATTATTGTCACATGTAGAGCTTTATCTTCCATACCTATCATGCACTTATTACTATATCCAAGGAACTTAATGTTATATATTAAAATAAATTTAATCCTGTAAATATCTAAAATACATATTGTATTAATTAAACTAATATTGCACGTTAAATACTCTCGTAAAAACTTACGTCTTATTTACTGGCAAGTTCTGGCTAGATGTCCATAGAATAATAGCACATCTTACATGCATATATAACCGCTCGTGCTACTGGACAAATTATAATTGTTTTAATTCACTAGTGTATTTAAGGTGATCTTGCTAAAGTGAGTCTGCCCGGCAGCCAGACTTGAAAGGGGAAAAATAATTTAAGACAAGTTAGCATATAATTTGAGGAAAGTTAGAAATCTATAACATTTGATATAAATACTTAAACTTTGTGTCGGATTATGTAACGTTAGGATAATTAGAATATGTAAGATTAGGATAAAGAAAGTTGCTTATATCCTGTGTTAACTACGTGATCTAAACTGAATCTACGTGGTAAGTGACTGACCCAGCATAACGTTTGGCGGAGTTGAATACAAGTGTGAAGGGTTAGTTTCTTAGACTTATGTTGCAGTATATAAACTTATCTATATTCTGTATTGACTATGTTCATCATGTGACTTGTACCGTGTCTACGACCATATTGATGTAAACGATTGACTTTAGGTTAGTTAGTTTGTTTATAGTAAGCACAAAGCTACAAAATGGACACTCTGTGTTCTGCCCACCACGGGTATCGAAACCCAGTTTCTAGCGTTGTATATCCACAGACATACCGCTGTGCCACTGGAGGGGGGGGGCTTATGTTAGTCATAACAAAATGATAACTTTGAAAGATGTATTTCTTAAGTTTGTGTTAAATTATGTAAGGCAAGGTTAACCCAGACGTACTGTTAGCTAGATTTCCTTCCTATGGTCAGTAGCTTAAACCACGGATGGTTATACGTGAACGCTAGATGTCTCTGGTGTGGTCGTTTAGTCCACATACGCATAAAATACAATTTAGGTGAAAAAATCCAACTCATTTTTATAAAATAATAAGACAGCAAAGTCACATTGGACTATCTGCTGTGTCCACCGTGAGGAATCGAAACCCAGATTTTTGCGTTGGAATTCGTAGACTTCCTTCTGTACCACCGGGGGACATAATGTAACAGAAAACAAATACTGGAGCATTTTCCCGATTCCTAATATTGTATTTTTTGCATGTTGTATTATAATATTACAACAACTTTCACTAAGTAAGACTTGATATAGTATTTTTTGCATGTTGTATTATAATATTACAACAACTTACACTAAGTAACATTTGATATAGTACTTTTTGCATGCTGTATTATAATATTATAACAGCTTACACTAAATAACATTTGATATCGTATTTTTTGCATGAAGTATTATAATATTACAACAACTTACACTAAGTAACATTTGATATAGTACTTTTTGCATGCTGTATTATAATATTACAACAACTTACACTAAGTAACGCTTGATATCGTATTTTTGCATGAAGTATTATAATATTACAACAACTTACACTAAGTAACACTTGATATCGTATTTTTGCATGCTGTATTATAATATTACAACAACTTACACTAAGTAACATTTGATATCGTATTTTTTGCATGCTGTATTATAATATTACAACAACTTACACTAAGTAATACTTGATATCGTATTTTTGCATGAAGTATTGTAATATTTCAACAACTTACACGAAGTAACACATTATATCGTATTTTTGCATGAAGTATTGTAATATTTCAACAACTTACACGAAGTAACACATTATATCGTATTTTTGCATGAAGTATTATAATATTGCAACAACTTACACTAAGGAACACTTGATATCGTATTTTTCGCATGCTGTATTATAATATTACAACAACTTACACTAAGTAACACTTTATATAGTATTTTTGTATGAAGTATTATAATATTACAACAACTTACACTAACTAACACTTTATATAGTATTTTTGCATGAAGTATTATAATATTACAATAACTTGCACTAAGTAACATTTGATATCGTATTTTTGCATGAAGTATTATAATATTACAATAACTTGCACTGACACTTTATATCATATTTTATTGCATATTGTATTATAATATTAATCAACTTACACTAACTAACTATTCGTCATTTTAGAACTAGTTATGTGTTTCCTAATTATTCACTTATTTTTAGTGATTTGGTGTGTTTTTGTCAGCTCACAACGAGACGTACAATAGATATAAGTGTTAAGTAGCTCCGTTATATGTCACTTTGACAATATCACTTGTGATTTATACAGATATCCTGTCCTCCTTTTTTCTGCGTGCTGATTAAGTCATAACTTTACGTGTCTGATATGCTATTTGATGGCAACTTCAACCTATTAACGATCGGCTAGACCGCAGCGACCTCTGTGAACTTAATTTACAAAACCGCCTGACGAAACCCAGTTTGGTGGTGACTGTTGTTTCCTCTGGTTACGGAACAGTCAAAGAAGAGATGTTAAGGGAGTTAGAGAAAACGAAGTTAACTTGTAGAGCCATACTTATGAAGAGGGTACGAAACAAGAGAAAACTTACGTACAAATAGAACCATCCCTCAGAATGGTTGGGAAGCTGAACACTATGTTTAAACGCGTATAGTCATTAATGTTTTTGAATTGTATGCTAATCATCAATCAGTCTTCGAACATCGACGAAACACTGGGAAGATAGTGGGGGGTAAGAACCTAAAAACGATGGTTCAAACTGAGATGTACTTTTTATAAATCGACGACTGGAAGTGAACGTTACCAGTGTCTTCAGGTATCATGTTAATTAACGTTTTACTCATGAATAAAAGGAATTGTTACGTTCTGTGCGTTAAACTTTGGTTGACACTCCACATATTATGTGCCGCCAAACAAACAGAATTACAAATTGGCGGTTTTTTCCCAGTCACCGCTAATCTGACTGAAGGTGCAATTGGAAGGGGTGTGATTCCAGCAGTTAGGTTAGCCCTCAAACATGTTAACGAACGTTCTTTCATTCTTCCAGGCTACAATCTTACGATACAATGGAACGACACGCAGGTGAGTTTTTTTCCTTTTTCATCTGTTTCAAAACCAGCTTGCTTGTTTGTTCTCAAATAAGTATTTTCGTGTGATACTGCTAGTAAACTAATACCAACCTCTACTTGGAGCCTCTGTTAGAAAAGTAGATTTTCTGGTGTTGAATTCCATATCTTAATGAATGTATTTAAAATAAAACAACAACAACAAATACAACAAAACAAAACAGTTCAATGTGTAACAAGATTTTGAATCACAAAATATAATTTATGTTAATTTCACGATGTGTTGGAAAAGTATCGCTACGAACTAAAGGTGCCGGGTGTGGCTAGTTAGCGTGCCCACGGTGTGAATCCTAGCGTTCATACTTCGCGTCCCATTGTCGCGAAAACGCGCTCCGCACTTTGGGGATGTGGAGGTGTTATAAGTTATGGTAAAAGTGACGGTCAAATATCACTGTTCGGTAAGATAAGGGTAGTCCAAGAGCTAGCGGTGGGTAGTGTTGACCAGCTGCCTTGCCTGTAGCCTATCATTTCAGTATTGGGAACGTTATGGGCAGATAATCCTTGTGTAGCTTTTGGAGAAATTCCTAAAAACACAACAGAAAAACTAAGTGATGTGGAATTCTAAACATCTAGATAGCACTATAGGTGGCGCTGTTAAACAGAGATCGAGTAGATAACACTATAGGTGGCGTTGTTCAACAGAGATCGAGTAGGTAGCACTATAGGCGGCGTTGTTCAACAGAGATCGAGTAGGTAGCACTATAGGCGGCGTTGTTCAACAGAGATCGAGTAGGTAGCACTATAGGCGGCGTTGTTCAACAGAGATCGAGTAGGTAGCACTATAGGTGGCGTTGTTCAACAAAGATCGAGTAGATAACACTATAGGCGGCGTTGTTCAACAGAGATCGAGTAGGTAGCACTATAGGTGGCGTTGTTCGACAGAGATCGAGTAGATAACACTATAGGCGGCGTTGTTCAACAGAGATCGAGTAACCTATCAGATTCGCCACCATATTTGATATTTATGATCACTAAATTTGGATTCCTATATAATTGTTGTAATTTTTGAAGTCGTAAAACAAAGGTTAATCTGACCTCTCTAAAGTAAATATGTGTTTTGATATTTACAACTACTAAATTGTATTTTCATATATTAAGTGTAATTTTTCAAGCCTTGGAAATGAAATTTACAGATTAAACAAAAATATACAAAAACACAACGCGATCAAACGTGTTTTAAACAAACAGCGAATTTTAAAAATACTAGTTGTAGTTTAGCAGTTCTAAAAACTTCAACCGAACTCTAACGGCTAAAGAAAAACTAAATAAAAATATACTGGTAAAAAGTACTACACAAAATATGAAGGCAGTTGAACAAGGTAGCTACAGAGCTAACAAACAACTATAGAGAGATAGGAAGGACAAAGTAAGTTTCTATTCACTAGTTCTGTGGTGAAGGTGCGTCTCCGAGTTCCTGTAGCTTTCAGGGGTAATAATTTAGAGTACAGTCTCAGACTCCTAAAAACAAACGTGCTTGCATACATACGTTAACTTTTTATTCAATTAGAGTAGTCTCAGACCCCTAACAAACAAACGTGCATACATACATACGTTAACGGTAATCATTTAGACTTTTTATTTAATTAGAGTAGTCTCAGACTCCTAAAAAACAAACAAACGTGCATACATAATACGTTAACGGTAATCATTTAGACTTTTTATTTAATTAGAGTAGTCTCAGACTCCTAAAAACAAACAAACGTGCATACATACATACGTTAACGGTAATCATTTAGACTTTTTATTTAATTAGAGTAGTCTCAGACCCCTAAAAAACAAACAAACGTGCATACATACATACGTTAACGGTAATCATTTAGAGTACAATCTCAGACCTCTTGAAAAACATACATACGCACATATATACGTCAGAAGTAATCTTTTATTACACCTGCAGGTATCATACAAACAACCATAATTTTTCAGAGTGACAGAAACTTAAAAAATACACGCTTACTTCAAAGCGACAATGTCCAGTGGATAACTTGAGGAAATAGAGTTCATATATTCACGCATCAAACGTAAAGTAACAATGACGAAGCTGAAAAACCAGACACGCGTTATCAGTATGTAACCTAACTTTCTGCCCGAAGTCGACTTCTATTAATAAAACACATTAATAAACCAAAAAAGAAGAATTACTTGTCAATTGAAAATCTAGCTTTGTTTATTCACAGAAAAATTAAAAGACTTACTACGGAAAGTGGTTGTTACTTTCTTTATGTTTCCAACGTTCCTTGGTCAGGTGTTTCAGTTTGAACTAAGAAAAATCAAGTGTTTTTTTTAATTGATCAACAACAACAACAACACAAAGTACTCTAAGAGTACGTTTATGTTTTTCTAAGTATAACATTCAGTTAAATATTTAAACATATTTATCAAATTTAGCTTGTATATTTTACTTTTGTTCTTGTTTTGGGAAATGATTCGCAGATTCCTGATGGGAGAAGCTGTCAATAAGTAACGTTCCTATAATCGAAAGTTTGTTTACGGGTTTCTGTTTCTAAATGTTCAAGTAAAACCACGATCCAGATAGAAGTATCAGTATCCCCCCGTATAACATTATTCGATGTTACTTTGACATAAAGATTAGTTCGATTCTACAGCCGCCTGAGGTTTACTAACACCTAGCAAGAGGACGTATAATCCGTCTCGTATAATCCTGGACAAATACTACTGTCAAATTCGATGAACCCACTTTGAGACTAATAATGGTTGGAGACAGCTTTAACGGGTAATCAAGAAAGACTTTAATATAAGTTTAACATAACAGCAAATGTACAACGTTTCGACAAGGTGTTGT
>NW_013667435.1:205722-207021 GCF_000517525.1 Limulus polyphemus
ACAACACCTTGTCGAAACGTTGTACATTTGCTGTTATGTTAAACTTATATTAAAGTTTTTCTTCATTACCCATTCAAGCCGTCTCCAAACATTATAAGTACTACTGTCATTTGGTAAGAACACTTTCTCAGAACACCAAACAGTACAGTCACCTATCAAGAATACTTTTGTCGTATTAAAGTTTTTCTTCATTACCCATTCAAGCCGTCTCCAAACATTATAAGTACTACTGTCATTTGGTAAGAACACTTTCCCAGAACACCAAACAGTACAGTCACCTATCAAGAATACTTTTGTCGCTACAATCTTCCTTTCCTTACACAACTTTAGAAAAACAAGAAGTAGAACAAGACATTTTTGCGCTACAGTCTATCTCGTATAACTTTGGACGATCAGCAATGCTATTTATCAAGACGACTTTTAGGCTATAAGCTGTTTCATATACATCTGAACAGACAATAATGTCATACATCTGAACAGACAACAGTGGTGTCATACATCTGAACAGACAATGGTGTCATACATCTGAACAGACAATGGTGTTATACATCTAAACAGACAACAGTGTTATACATCTGAACAGATAACAGTGTTTTCATACATCTGAATGGACAATAGTGTTATGTATTTAAACAATGTTATCATACATCTAAACAGACAACACTGTTTTCATAGATCTGAACAGACAATAATGTTATACATCTAAACAGACAACAGTGGTGTCATACATCTGAATAGACAATGGTGTTATACATCTAAACAGAGAACAGTGGTGTCATACATCTGAACAGACAATGGTGTTATACATCTAAACAGACAACACTGTTTTCATAGATCTGAACAGACAATGTTGTCATACATCTAGAATAGACAATGGTGTTATACATCTAAACAGAGAACATTGGTGTCATACATCTGAACAGACAATGGTGTTATACATCTAAACAGACAACACTGTTTTCATAGATCTGAACAGACAATGTTGTCATACATCTAAACAGACAATGGTGTTATACATCTAAACAGAGAACATTGGTGTCATACATCTGAACAGACAATGGTGTTATACATCTAAACAGACAACACTGTTTTCATAGATCTGAACAGACAATGTTGTCATACATCTGAATAGACAATGGTGTTATACATCTAAACAGAGAACATTGGTGTCATACATCTGAACAGACAATGGTGTTATACATCTAAACAGACAACACTGTTTTCATAGATCTGAACAGACAATGTTGTCATACATCTGAATAGACAATGGTGTTATACATCTAAACAGAGAACATTGGT
>NW_013667435.1:207736-210144 GCF_000517525.1 Limulus polyphemus
GTCATACATGTAAACAGACAGCAATGTTGTCATACATCTAAACAGACAACACTGTTTTCATAGATCTGAACAGACAACAATGTTGTCATACATCTAAACAGACAGCAATGTTGTCATACATTTAAACAGACAACAGTCTTAACTAGAGATGTTAATTTCTTTGTTACATTCTGTCTCATATAACTTTGGATAAATAACACTAGTATCTTTCAAGAAGGCTATCAACTTGTATCATAAAATTAGAAAACAAACCTGATGCCGGGCACCTTGAAACGTCGTTCACCCCTCTTCCACCCAACTATTGCCGTCCATTAATCAAATTTTATATGTGGCCCCATTGTATATCTTACTGGCTTATATAGTTAAGAAACGCTGGAACTTACTTGAGAAAGAGATCCTTACGCTAAAGGAAAGAACAGTTAAGACAACAATTAAGCACCTTTTAGACGCTTGTCTTATTTGAAAGTACACAACCGAAGGTCTAATGAAGTGTTTGCCATATATTTTGTCAGTTTCACACTTTTATCTTTCTGATTTAATTTATATAAATAGTTTTGACAGAAACTCTCGGATTAACATCCTGGATCGTATTTTCTCAATTTTTTATGCTAAACTATTTGTTTGAAGTTAAGCACGAAGCTACACGGGTATCGAAACCCGGTTTCTAGCATTGTAAGTTCGCAGAGATGAATACACAAAACCATACAAAAAATATCACCTAAGCCTTTCCAATAATAACGTTTATCTACAAGTAAATGTGGAGTTCCTGTCGTTTGCATGAATTCAGGTTTGAATACAAGCATTTAAACTGAATAGTGCTATACAGTCTTACAGTGGCTAATAACCATAAGATTGTAAGATTGACTCAGTACTTACTGAGTAATTATGTAAGGATTTCTGTATGGTTTTGTGTATTCATTCCTACCCTGTTTCTCTACGTTTCGACATTGCCATCCCTATATCACGCCTCACTTTTACAAAAAAAAATTATTACTTGTTAAAGTACATTTTGAATTTAAAAGAATTGAAGGATATTTAATTATAATTTAATTTAAGAACAAACAAAAGCGTACTCTTGTTCCCATTGGACATTCGCCTGCCAGGTTTTCGCAAGTAAAGAACTCTGCCTAGGAAGATTTACTAGTTCAGTATGCCCCCAGTGGCACAGTGGCATGTCTGTCTTGTTTCGGTACATTTTAGCATTGCCATCCATACATCATACTTAATTTCATAATTATTTTATTACTTGTTTCCCCCTGTTTTTTTTAAATAACTTCACTGAAGTAGGTTGATAAGTGAACATTTGTTATATTTTAATAATTCAATGGTAATATATATTGCTAATATGATATCAGTTTTGTCAGTTTCTTTATTGCACTTGTAGAATTACCTCAGATGTTGATATTATACTATACAATTGGTTACAACAGATTCCTAATCATCACTGGTCATAATCTTGACTTCTTGGAAGTTAATGTTGAGGAACCTACAATAAGGAAAGAAGATATAAAAATGTATAGCTGTATTATATCTCTATATTCATTTTTGCATTCTTTTTAGCGCTGCTAACCCTACATTATGTTTCATTTACAAATTTTTTTTTATTATTTATTTTGTGACGTTTTTTCCCTTCACTGAAAGTTTATGCATTCTATAAACGTACTTAATAAAATTTAATATTATTTGTATTGATTTTTTTTACTCCTTCACTTCGTACGTAATATAGGTGCTGGCTCCCTAAAGACACCGATTGTATAGTGTACAAAGCATTGAGTATTATACATGTTCATTTATTATTGGCTGATAATTCCTGTTTCACGCTGTACTTAAGATTTTTAAAGGAACACCAGATATTTGTAAAAGAGCTAACTTCAAGGGCTAGTGATAACTTCGTTCACACTAGAATTAAGGTATTTTGTTTATATTAAGCACTACTGTACTTAGTGTTTCGTATTAGAATTTTAAATAGTCCGAAGCCGAGTTAACTGATAATTTAAATCTAGTTGGTAAGTTGTATTTAAGTTTTAGTATTTAAATATATGCCGATATATTAGTCAATTTACGATATTTGCCAACAAGATTGATATACACCGTTTTCGTTTTTAACACAAATACGTTTTACTATACGTTTTAATATACACACAACAATACAAGTTACAGTAACAATTATTAAAAATAGTTATTACAAACAAATATTTATAAACAAACGTTTCACAAACTTACAAACAATATAAAATCTTCTTTCTAGTTTCGAACTCCCTTCATATCTTATCGAGGGTTTATGATGAGCGAGTTAATTACGAGTTGATATAAGTACGATTCGCCGTGAAGCTAGCTAGCTTTGTTCTTGGCCACACATGCTAGGTTTTCCACCGATGAAGTTATGTAATGTTTTCGTAAAAATACCA
>NW_013667435.1:211157-225603 GCF_000517525.1 Limulus polyphemus
AACATATTGGCTTTATAGCTACTTCCCACTTCTCCACTTTAGCAACACTTTTCAATGATATTGGGAGTTTCACAAGCTGTGAAACACTCGGTAATGGTAATTAGGTGCTCAGTTAATACTATAACTCAACTTTAGCAGTTATTTGTAAGCACTAAGCATCATAGAGTACTAGATTGAATGCGGCGACCATTATTTTCTCAGCCCGTCCCTACACACTAAGGACTACCGTGCTTATTGATGAAAGAATTAGCTGTTAGATGCGCTCTCTGGTGGCTTTAATATTTTGTTCATTTCAGGTTTATGTGTTACATTAACTCCGTCTTTTGTTTTATCAGCATGAAAACACTAAAGGATTTTGAGTGAAAAAGAAACATCTTAGTCATACATGTACCTTGAACTGGAATAGGCTTAAATCAGTTTCCACTGGAGCTTCTAGCGTTCTGATAACTTCGTTGTTCCATTAATTTTGAGGGATAAAGGAAGAAAAACTCAATAAATCTGTGAGAAACACCATGTATTGCTTGCACTTATCGAGCTTCTGGTTTAAAGGTCCACAGTAAAGGGATGATAAGATACATAAGTTCGCTTACTCAGTTTTTAAGAAAAACGTTTTTCTGATGACGGTGTATGAAGAAAACACAACGACAGATGAAAGTTATACAAAGAGTATAAAGAGCTAATTATACGAAGAATGTGAAATTTGATAGAATTAATACGACTTTTTTTAGGTGAAATATGTTGTATATTAAGGTGCTACACACACTTGAAATATGGACAAAATAACAGAAAAAAAAAGTTCATCTTTTCTATTCTGATGTAACGTTTGTTACAAACCTAATGTTAAATACATTTAAAATTTATCTGTTACCCGAAGGTGGACAAAAGTTATGTTTTCACCTCGGGTGTGTGTATGTTTGTTTGTCTGCGTGTTTGTCAGTAAGATTTCTTGAAAACGGCTAAATGGATTTGGACGAAAGTCGGTATACATTTGGATTATGATCCAAATTAGAAGTGATTAGTTTTTAGAGAGTCGAGGTCACAGCAAGGTCTCAAAAATTCAAATAAATCCCTATATGTTACCATGGGGACCGATTTTAACAGACTATTTTTGCTCTATAACTTAGTCAAAAATGATCGGATTTTGATGAAACTTGGTGGACTTATGTAGAATAACATTCCTCACTGTCCTGCCAAAAATGGTCCGTGTCCGTTGATAATGACGGGCATACGGACACATTATTCGTATTTTTTTGAGAACCAACATGATTAACTCTGCGTGGCGGAGGTATGTTCTCTACTGAGTGGCCCTCTAGCACAACTATTTTGTGCTTGTTTTTGTTGTTATTTCACTTTTTAAATTAAGGGATAAAAGATTTATTAAGTTTGTTTTGTCTTGAGTAATTTAGAAAGGGACAAACTCGTTATTTTCTAATGTTTGTGTTTTTAACAAGTTGATGTGAAATTGGATGTTGACTGGAATAACTTTAACTACATAGAAGAATTGGCGTTTATTCTTTCTTCCAGTCAGATCTAAACACTGGTTATTCCAGCTAAAAAATACTTGTATTTTGAAATAGTTGATGTTTTAATAGGTTAAATATTTCCAAAACTACCTCAGCGAAATCTCTGATGTTTATGCTTTTTGTACACTCTATGCCTAAAACAAATATATATATATATATATATTAATGATACTGATTGTTTTACAATGGCTGATAAGTAAAATATTTGATATTTTGGTGATGTAATCAGAAGGGTAGCGGTTTCTTCCCTTGAAGACTAATTATTATAGACCACGGCTATTGGCTGATTTACCAGTCCAGCTTTTCTACCTTATTAACCCCGGACCACCCTTTGTGATTAAACCAGATAAAGGTCACATCCACATTTAGCGGACTCTAAGTTAATCTCCAAGCCCAATAGCTAGTTTAGTCAGTTGGGCTTGAAGATTAACTTAGACCCCGCTAAATACATCACACTGACTCGCCGCTTGTTCAGCGACTTCTGTCCGCACCAAACCACTGATCCTTTGGGAGAGAGAGAGAGAAAACGATTTCCGCTAAACCCACGCATCGCACTGAAATTACCATCTGCCAGTGATCTCTTGAAAGAAGAAGAGGTGGGGAAGATTTCCACTAAACCCATGTATCGCACTAAAGTATCCTCAGCAAGCACTCTTTCAAGATCAACATTTGATTTTCTTACAGATATTTTCAACTTCTTCGTAATGTATGTATTCAGCCGTTGGAAATTTGCGTATGTGAATTAGTTAAACCTGGTTGTGCAAAAACGGATATTAAATACAAAATAATTTTATTTCAAAATGAAAATAAATGACATATTTATCGTGTTACTATATGTATATTAAATCCTTTCACGTTTTCAGATTCGAGATTTCTTCCTAACTTTAATCTACTTATTGGATTTGCTAAAAAAATCATGGTTTTAAAAGCAGAAAAACTCGGGTTATATATAATTGTTTGGTGTAAGATGAACACCCGCTGAACTTCTCGTTCACTGAATAAATACATGGACTCTGTCTGTTGCTTTTTTTAGCTAACGTCTTTGTTTGTTAAATTAACAAGATACTGGAAGCTGGTGAAGCATTGGAAACCAATAGGCCTAACAGTTTCACAGTGTATGTATAAGCAGCATTTAAGATAGACCTTTGATTGTCATAGTCTAGCCAAACTAACGTGTTCTGCAATGATAAAGACAGACGTAAGAGAGACCCGTTGAAACGCTATTTAAAGACCTCTAACTTTAATAAGATGAAAGTGAAAAACAAAGCAATACTATCAAAGTACTGTCAACTTTGTGTTTGTTGGATAGGAGTGTATTACAATGACACGTGTTGTGTTTGGTTCGACAGAAGTATATCACACCGACACGTGTTGCGATTGGTTCGACAGAATTGTATTACACAGAAAATTGTTGTGACTAGTTCGACAGAAGTATATATATATATATATATATTACACCGATATAAGCCAATGACATCACCTGTATCTCGTAATTGATAACATTATGATTTATAAGTGCAAAGATTAATGACTTTTTTATTACAAGCTACAGCTTTTAGGGTAAGGAATATTGTTGTTCAGAAGAGGTACGACGTTTCGATCACACGTGCGATCATTCTCTAGTAAACAAGTTTTAACATCCCCGATTTTGAGGTGATAGAGTAAGTGGAAGGCAACTAGTAAACAGCACCTGCCACCAATTGTTGAGCTACTCTTGTCGGATCAGACAGTGAGATTAAACCGTCAATCTTAAACTGCACTTACAACCCCACGTTCTTGTGGACCCTCGGATACACAGTTCGGGAGCGCTAATCGCTAGGCTACGCAGTTTGTTAGAGCAATGTGTCTAATACTTTGTCATATTCGAAATTACAACTTGCCAAATATTTGTTTCTCCAGTGGAGGATGTTAAACATGATGATAAACATTTTCCACAATAAACAGTTATAAGAAAAATTAAAGCTGCATCACCCAGTATATAAGTAAGGGGTAACTAACTGTTTTGTAAAACAGATGTGACGGAAACTTTTATTTTTGCATAAATTTAACATATCTGTACGAAGAAAATTATCAAAGGAGAAGGCAATTTTGTGAAGCGCGAGCAACTGAGCGTACAATAAGA
Source organism: Limulus polyphemus (assembly GCF_000517525.1). Lineage (NCBI taxonomy): Eukaryota > Metazoa > Arthropoda > Merostomata > Xiphosura > Limulidae > Limulus > Limulus polyphemus. Next base: position 214,803 of record NW_013667435.1, read on the forward strand.
AACTTCTTTTTCTCACATGCTCCACTCCTCTTAATCCGGCAAGACAACGTGGTTAATATACTGTATCATAATTAACAACATATTATGATTAGCAATCTGAGGAGTTCTGTAGAGTCGCTAACCTTTTTATAGCCTGAGGAGTTCTGTAGAGTGGTAGCCTTTTTATAGCCTGGGGAGTTCTGTAGAGTTGGTAACCTTTTTACAGCCTGAGGAGTTCTGTAGAGTGGTAGCCTTTCTATAGCCTGGGGAGTTCTGTAGAGTTGGTAACCTTTTTACAGCCTGAGGCGTTCTGTAAAGTCGGTAACCTTTTTACTAGCCTGAGGAGTTCTGTAGAGTCGGTAACCTTTTTACTAGCCTGAGGAGTTCTGTAGAGTCGCTAACCTTTTTATAGCCTGAGTAAATGAGTTTTATGGTCTCGTTTTTCACTTCCAGGTATCGTTTCGCCACAAATGCCATATGCTCGAGATCATTGTTTTACTGGATGATGAATATTCGTCCAGTGAGTCGTGTTCCTGAGGGAATGGCCTGACAGATCAGATTCTACATGTACTGGTCAGCAGTCAGGGTGTGAAAAGTGTTATGTAGATCACCAACAATGTTAAATGAGAAAGTTTCAAACTTCTATGGATATCACACCGTACTTCACTTAAATATCGTACATCGACTATGATATTGATACCACACATTTAAATATCGTACATCGACTATGATATTGATACCACACATTTAAATATCGTACATCGACTATGATATTGATACCACACATTTAAATATCGTACATCGACTATGATATTGATACCACACATTTAAATATCGTACACCGACTATGATATTGATACCACACATTTAAATATCGTACACCGACTGTGATATTGATACCACACATTTAAATATCGTACACCGACTGTGATATTGATACCACACATTTAAATATCGTACATCGACTATGATATTGATACCACACATTTAAATATCGACTATGATGCCATTCTACTCTGCTGTCGAACAAACGGTCAAACACTGCAAGCTGTAAACATCTCTAGGTTTGCTCGTTCCACTGTTTGTAGTCCATTTCAACCTTTAACAACGGCTTTTAGCCAGCTACATGACCACTGAGACCACTTGGTGCTTCTGTGAACTCTTTTCTTCTTGACTTGACATTTATACCCGACTTTACGACAGCATCGTTGGCCAGACCTGTATTCGACCGTCGTCTTTATCATTAATATCATTTGATCACTTCTATTAATTACAGTATTCACTTCAGTATCTAAGAAGCAGCTCCTACAGAAACAAGGAGCCTCGCATTCAGTTTTCTCATAGAGTGTCCTTAACAAAACAAACATTTGATTTCTACAGGCCTCAAATGATATCCCCACAGCTGATAATTATTATGGTATGACTGTTTGAATTTTCATAGGCTTCATACGAGCATGGCAATTTCTTATTGGTCGTATGACAACCAACTATAGTGTAAACTACCAACACGTGACCATTATATACCATTTTCCTTACCATTTCCACAATTATTTCCAGTACTGCGCGTCAGTATGGCTACCCTCTCTGGTTCTAAAGCGACCCATACCCATTAAGTGGATGAAGTACAAGGGTGGAAAGTACAAGAACAGGAACTCAAGCTGCTGTTTGCTAGCTTGCAAGTACGATTATTATTCAAAGCAAATTGGACTAAAATGAATGAATTACATCAATATGAACACAAACTAACAACGAATTATTCAGTAAATAAATTGTGTGTGAACAAATATAAATAAATTAACATTGTTAGTCATAACAAGAATGATTATAAATTATTGTTACTTAACATTCATTGAATTTTGTTTTTCTGCTTCCTGGAACAAAGAGAAAAGCACGTGTTTTCGAGGAAACAAAAAAATTACGAATCATTCGTTTCACTTAAGTTTAAATAAATCTTTGAGTCCAACTTGTTGTGTTTTACCCTTACAGCAGGGTAACGTACACTATCATTAAAACAGGTTGTGTGTCCCCCCAACAGTTCGCCAGGACACTCAGTTTTTAACGTTTGCAAGACAATAGGGAAACCGTGTAAGAACCAAACTCTCAATGATATCTAAAAGTTGGGGTCTCGCGCTTCAATTGTCCAAAAATGTCATTTACTGTCATCTGTTTTCATTAAGTTGGCAATTCAGGTAACTCTAGAGAAATCTAAGAATGACGATGGTTTTGAAATAATAAAAAAAACGTCTGGAGTGAGACGTTGCTCGATATTACATGTAAAGCCTTCAGTGGAGAAGCCCTGTTGTCTGTAAGTTAGGCATTACTGCAGTGGGAGAGATTGATGATAAGGCCTTAATTTCCATTCTTGCTATACTAAAGGCTGAGCAGCTTCGTGTCGTTGAGCGAATACGTACAGGCTTAAATTGGTGAAATCTGGTGTCATGTTGAAAGATGGGCATTTCTTCTTTCTGTATCATTCTTAACTAACATGAAAACTTTGTACACCACACACTCACATGATTCTTAACTGTTATGAAACATGAAAACTTCATACACCACACACTCACATGATTCTTAACTGTTATGAAACATGAAAACTTCGTGCACCACACACTCACATGATTCTTAACTGTTATGAAACATGAAAACTTCATGCACCACACACACTCACATGATTCTTAACTGTTATGAAACATGAAAACTTCGTACACCACACACACTCACATGATTCTTAACTGTTATGAAACATGAAAACGTCGTACACCACACACTCACATGATTCTTAACTGTTACGAAACATGAAAACTTCATGCACCACACACACTCACATGATTCTTAACTATTATGAAACATGAAAACGTCGTACACCACACACTCACATGATTCTTAACTATTATGAAACATGAAAACGTCGTACACCACACACTCACATGATTCTTAACTATTATGAAACATGAAAACGTCGTACACCACACACTCACATGATTCTTAACTGTTATGAAACATGAAAACTTCATGCACCACACACTCACATGATTCTTAACTGTTATGAAACATGAAAACGTCGTACACCACACACTCACATGATTCTTAACTGTTATGAAACATGAAAACTTCGTACACCACACACTCACATGATTCTTAACTGTTATGAAACATGAAAACTTCGTACACCACACACTCACATGATTCTTAACTGTCAAATGCACCATACCACTCACCATCTATGCTAAGGATTTACTGTCACTCTTACAACGCACTCATAGTTTAATGTGTGTGTGCATGGGGGAATATTTTTTTTTATCGTAGGGGATTCAAATCGGGATGGCCAGATTCAAAATGTAGAGTTTCATTACAGGTCCAATCCGCGCCCATCTTTTTTTGGGTAAAACAAAGGAACAACTTATAAAATCCCCCGCCCCCTAAAAAAAGAAGTGAAGAAATCCAAATCAAATTAGACAAGGGACGAAGGTTAGGTTAAGAGTCAGTAAGTAGCTTTAGTCACCTTTTTTCTCATGTTTCATGTGCGCATGTACGATTTTGTACTGTTTTTAAGCGCATAGCTATACAACAATAATTGAATAAGTAATATTATCTCATCAAAGGCTGTCTTAACATCATAGCTTATAGCTTGTTTGTTTGTTTTTGAATTTCGCGTAAAGCTACACGAGGGCTATCTGCGCTAGCCGTCTCTAATTTAGCAATGTAAGACCACCCACCGCCAACTCTTGGGCTACTTTTTTTACCAACCAATAATGAGATTGACCGTCACATTATAACGCCCCCATGGCTGAAAGTGCTGTGACGGAGATTCGAACCCGCGACCCGCAGATTGCGAGTTGAGCACCCTAACCACCTGGCCATGCCGGGTTATAGCTTATAGCAAACAGAATCACTAAAGGTAAGGTATTAAACCCTAAACCTGAGCGCTTCCGGAAGATGGACCTTCCTAAATTATCTTGGATGAAAGAAAGCCTACCTTTCGGAAGACGGAACTTTCTAAATTATCCCGGAGGAAATAATGTCCATTTTCCGGAAGATGAACCTTCCTTAATTACTCCAAATGAAAGAAGGACCACCTTCCGGGATGGCTCGGGTTTCGAATTTTTTCATTACTTGTTGGTTTACTATACACAGACTTTGATCAGTTTTCTTTGCCACATTTTTTATCTTGAGTTCAATCAGACTGACCTAAAATATTATTCGCAAATTTTCAGTGTTCAAGTAGAAGTTAGATACTATTCAACGAGAATAAATTATGAAATACATAAAAACATGTCAGGTGTTTACTTTTAACTCGTTGTGCTGCTTTATAAGCTCACATAACTACAGCATTAAAAACAAAACCTAAACCTATACGAAATTCATGTAGCTTGAAAAAAAATATATAAAGTTAATTTTATTACTTTGTTAAATTTTGATCGAATTTATTGGGTTTTTTAGGTTTTATTTCAAGTATATCAGCGCCATCTGGTGTGAGCTCTGTACTTGAAACTTAGTGTTAGTGTTCTTTTCCCGATAGGGTAGTATGTAAGACAGATGACGTCACTATATTATTCGATTTTTTTTTTTTCTAATGGAGTTTGTTTCGTATGCTTACGCAAAGCTACCAAAGTGTTATCTGACATCCCAGTCTCTACTTTTAAACTAGTAGACTGGAGTGAAGGCTCCAACATCATCTACCGTCAATTTTTCGTATAGTGTAGTCGAATAGCGAGAATTAATCGTCATTCGTATGCCACACCAACAGCTCCAAAGTGATTTTACGATCATGGGACATGATGGAGGACTCTTGGTTTCACAGTCTGGCACACTAAGCCATGCCCGGTCTCTTTTTATTTAAGTTTTTATGTGTCAATAAACTAACTTTCGATTTAAGCTTGCCTCAGCATCTTATCTTTAGTTAAGTATATGCTGGCCTTTCAGAAAAAGAAGACATAAGCTAAACCAATAGGTAATATAAACATGATAAATTTCTTATATGGTTACATTAAGTTGTAGATTAAAAAAAGTTATGTTTTTTTAAAATTCTCTATAATCAAACTTTGCCGTAGTCTTACCGAACTAAACAAACTTGCGCTTCTTGTTAAATTATAAAACTTAAAAACCACAATATCGCTGTGTTAAGCAAGATGTTATCAAGTTTTCCTGCTCATAGCGGTTCCAACCGAGTTCATAAACGGCGTAGCTTCGTAAATATGAGTCGTATTATCTTAATGAAGCCACACCTAATAACTTTAAAACTCTGCTGTCTCATCGTAGTTTCGCCTCCTTTGCATTGTAAGAGATAAAAAATTTACTTTGAGCGCAACGACAACGTTTCCGTAAAAGCCTGGCTCACTTGCTCTTATCTGAAAAACGAAACAAACTAGGAGGAGCTGACTATGCAAGTTTTTTCTAACGTTATAAACGAACTGTTTCTGGTTTTTAAACTAATTCTTCCACCTGGTGGCTCAGCTGTAAATTTACTTTGAGCGCAACGACAACGTTTCCGTAAAAGCCTGGCTCACTTGCTTTTATCTGAAAAACCAAACAAACTAGGAGGAGCTGACTATGCAAGTTTTTTCTAACGTTATAAACGAATTGTTTCTGGTTTTTAAACTAATTCTTCCACCTGGTGGCTCAGCTGTAATCTAAAATTTGCGGTTTAACCCCTGCAGTGGGAAAGCAAGGATAGTATACCGATAGGTGTGACAGAATAATGATTTGAAAATTTTTGTTCTGTTATTGGTGGCCATGACTGTTTTCCCTGGACCTTCCAGCCAAAATTCCAGATTTATCTCTTTCTGGATGTATGAGATACTGATATTTGAACTTTTATTTGTAATACTCTCTGAACATTACTTTATAATCCTACCCATGTAATATCACTTTATTTTACAAAGAAACAATTAACCAATTCTTGCTGACTTTCAAGTGTACAGCAATCTCTGATATATCACGGTAATTTATCATTGTCTCCACGCATGCGCTCCGTTTTTATCAGTAAGCACCAAATGGCATTTCTTAATCAAAAGTTACTTCTTACAAGAACGCTTAAAAACCTTACGTTATGTTTTGCTTGGTAAAACATTTCTATCAGGAGAAGCATTCATAAGCTCCTCCAATTTCTTGGTAGAAACACAGAAGATCAGATCAATTTAACCCAAACTTTAAGGAGTCCAGGAGATCCACCAATTTTTCGATGTTGTTGTAACGATCAATGAATCGAGTTGCGTTGCTGAGGAGATTCGAGAAACGTTGAGGTGATTTTCGAATCGAGAAACGTTGTTGAGGGAATTCTTGAATCATTCCCTGTTGTTGAGGAGACTCACGGATTGATTGAGAAAACAGGATGTAATTTTATGCAAATTAAAAGATGAACTCAGTCATGTTGTTTCAACGGAACTTAAGCGGAGTAGGTTTGAAAACTTTAATGTATTTCAGCTGCCTGTTGAAAGAAAAAGGAACGACGTTTCGCTTCTAAACCAAGGCCTTCTTCAGCTGAGCCGTTTCACATAGAAGTTGTTCTACTCAAGTTCAATTGCTACAAACTAATCACACGGTGTTTTGTGTTGGACTATTTAGCTGCTACAAACTAATCACATGATGTTTCGTGTTGGACTATTTAAGAGAAATCGAGGTACACAAATTTATTTACTTTTATCTCCAAAATATTCCTAGTGGAGAAGTGATGTCCTTTAACTTTTTCATATTTAGCAAACTGTACATAGGGAAAACAATAGTCAACAGTACTCACCACTAACTTCAACTGATAGACTAAAGTGAAAGGAGCTACTCAACAGTGCTCACCACTAACTTCAACTGATAGACTAAAGTGAAAGGAGCTAGTCAACAGTATTCACCACTAACTTCAACTGATAGACTAAAGTGAAAGTAGCTAGTCAACAGTACTCACCACTAACTTCAACTGATAGACTAAAGTGAAAACAACTAGTCAACAGTCGGGAAAAATTTTGTTGTCTCTTACGGATTCGAACTAGGCTCGTCGGCTCCGAAATCCAGAGATCTAGCAAAGGACTAACCTAAGGTCATTGACCGTCTCACGTTCACTTAACCTCGTTCATTTGATTTACAGGTTATCGAGCGGATAGCTAAAACAAAATTTTAACTCAGACTCTTGTATATGAGCAGAGTTTCTTCTTAATATTTGTCGATTACAGAACAATCGCATGATATGTAGAATCTTCATGTCACTGAACCGTCTATAAAGTTTTTATTTATCTTCTGGTTCAGTTTTGATGACACAAGATCGGTCTAGTATTATGAAGATGTTTTTTTGAGGCGAGTTTACCCGTTTGTTGTATTTCCTGTTACAAACTGCCCTTCACGGCGAAATAGTCGATTTCAACAAATCAAATCATCTTGGTGATCCATTTTTTGTTTTAAAAATCACACTTCTGATAAACCAGGAAAAATATACCGAGAGTTTCGTATTTTAACGTTCCCTGGTGGGACAGCGATGAATGTATGGACATACAATGGTAATATTCGGGGTACGATTCCTCTCGGTGGACACAGCAGACAAACCAATGTAGTTTGGCTCTGAAACAAACAAACGTGTTTTATCTTGTTACCAACGCCATCTGATGGCGATTAAATAATGTTTTGTCTAGGTGAAATATTTCCGAAGTTTTATTAGTAAATTGTTTATTTACTTAGTTTTGATTTCCAAGGCCTTTAGAAACTTGTTAGAAAATTATTTGAGTCTAAGTCAGGTGTGAAGAATATAAGGCATTCTGACGCCAATCAGTTGTGGTCATAGGAAAAGTTTATCTTCTAAATAATGATCAGGTAAAAATGATACAGTGATCCTGAATGTCATTCAAAAACTAAAACTCTGACGACAAAACAGCTAATCGTGGCCTTGGGGTTTGCATGCCCGGACTTTGAATCCGAGAATTCTCTGTTCCTAGCCCTTCATTGCAAAAAAAAGCGGGTACACTATAGGAGTGAATATGAAACCCCATAATTTCGTCAGGTAAGAGTAGTCTAACAGTTGGCGTCGTTGACTGGGGTTAGTTAAGCGAAGATAACTCTTGTGTAGCTTTGCGTGAAAGGTGCTAAGTTTAATGAAAACCTTAAGTATAACCAATAGAAACAAAGATTTCCCCAGCACATAGTTCAGCTTGTTTTATCTAGAAATATAATTTTGACAATAGTGAATCAAAGCTACACGGAGGAAAATAATTCGTAGCTGATATCATGTATATATATATATAATTTTCAGGCTAGATGTGGACTAGTGATTAGCGTGTCTTAAGGTCCGAAGTTCGAGTCGCGATTTATCACTAAACAAACTCCATAAACTGTGATAATCAAACCAACTATTCGGTTCAAAGTACCTGCATAGAGTGGGGGTTATACTGATTGGTTAGCAGTTCTAAATTAGATTTGGCTACGACTTAGGGTTGGGAGTCTTTGATGGAGTCGTTAGATCATGCGTCATATAAGGTGTAGTACAGGTTAAAATTACAAATTACTAGGTATTAATTTTAAGGTATCCTTTTTAAATATAAGGATTGTATCACATTTACATCAAGTAGGCAAATTGTGAAGATTACGTTACGCCATCTGGTGTTACTCTAACTAGCTTAGTTTTATGTGAGGACTAGGCAGGGGAATCTAGGTGTAAGCCTATTATTTGACATACTCATTGATCTTTGACAAATGAACGTGAAAACAAACAAAAAACGTGATCTTGTTACCATGAAATAATCAAGTCTTTGCCCTTGTCACTTAAGCCAAGAAAAAGATATCAACAAAGAAAGCGACGTAGGACTTTGGTGCAAAGAATGTATTTGAAACAAAGGTAACTGTTGTCATCGATGTTAAATTAGTCCTCAGTTTGAAGATTATGTTATAATTATTGTAATCAGTCATAAGACTCGTTTTATTAACATCTGAATACAGGACTATCTGGTTAAGACTGAACTGCTTAAGATAGTTGTATGCATGCAAGCACGTGAGTGCTCTCTCTCTCTCTCTATATATATATATATATATATAGCGCCGCATTATGTAATTGTGAATAAGGGATTAAAATCTAGCTGTGTGGGTTTAATCATTTGATCAAAACTTAGATTTGCATATATCCAGCAACATGTGGAGCGGTTAAAATCTAGCTGTGTAGAGGGGATCAAATGTCGATACCCTGCCTCTTATGAGATCAGTGTTTACTACCTTAGTGGCTTTACAGAAAAGATGTGACCAGATTTTGATATTCAGTTACATCTGAAACTAAATATCAACTTCTACTTGTAAATGTAGTCATTTTTCGACACTAATATTTTAGTTATTTCACTTCCAAATATTTCGGTTTGAGTAACGCTGGAAATATATTCTCTTTGTTTTACTAGAAATACTGCATATTATAAACAGAAAAAACCAAACAAGTACGAATGTATAATTTAATCCTAATTCGTAAGGGGGTCCATCCCCCGCCAAATGAAGTAAAATGTGTTTAATTGAGTTCTGGTTAAACCAAAAGATATTCACCTGTTCGTCACAAATAAGTATGATGACTTTTTTACAGGAAACTGGTACATTGATTATACCATGGTTTTATTTAATCATGTTACTATGGAAACTTTCTATATATCAATAAAAGAGCGTATGTTAGATTAAACTAATAAACTCAGTGCTTTTATCTTTAAATATAATAAAACATTATTTAAATTTTAAGCTTCTGTTTTATATATATTGACATTTGAGTATGTTTATCTGTTTGTAGTTAAGCACAAAGCTACACAATGGGCTATCTATGATGTGCCCTTTGCAAGTAAGGCGTTATAATTCTACAGACGTTCCGCTGTGCCACTAAGGGGCATTTGACATTTTTGAATCAGGTTATCTCAGGGCTTTCCCCCCTGTGATCCAGTCTCTATGTCAGTACAATATTGTTCTACAGAGAAAACATTTTTATAGGAACTAGACATTACGATAGACGTAGATGAATGACGCAAGTTATTGCACTTGTGACCTAGGAACAAGTCATCTGTCGTAGAAAGACAAATAGTGGATCTGTTACAATCACCTTTTTTTTATAAAACCTTTCGTGTTATTTGGGACACATAATTTTTTGTATTATAATGTTATAATAATCCCTTTTCATAGATGAATTTTAGAAAAAATATATTAATTAACAAAAACGTAAGAAATATATGTAATAGAGAGTAAACGAAGCGTGTAAGTAGGTAGACTCTACATAGAACTGTAAAATTACCTTTTCTGAAGATTTTTTACTTGTTTCCAATTTTCTTAAATGTTATACCTTGTTAAATGTAGAAAAATCAGAAAGACATCCGGTTAAAATCACATACTTTATAAAGTACATTTCCTTGCCAAATAACGTATTAGGTCGTCAAGAAATTAACGTCGCGTTTTGGAACATTTTCATTACCCCCCCCAAAAAAGTACATCACATATAATAGTTAAACGAACCGCCTAAACGTCACGTTAGTGTAGCCTATATAATGTGACTTTAGCCTTAAAAACTGTGATGGCAGGGACCGACATTTTGGAATTGATGCTCTGAAGACGCTTGTTTGGTCTAACCCAAGGCAACACGCTCGTGAAATGACCCTGAAATTGCATGTCTGTCATGAAACAATACGTAAACATCTAAGGAAAACGGGGAAAACTCAATAAAGAAGGTGTTTGGGTGCCTCACGAACTCCCCGATGATTATTGTTTCCAACGTGTGAACACTGCTTCGTCTCTTCTGGCGCGTAATGCGCGTGAACTATTTTTGGACAGAATTGTCACCGGTGATTAAAAATATTAAACGCCAAAAACAATAGCTCAGTCCTAGATAAAAACCACT
>NW_013667435.1:226603-227777 GCF_000517525.1 Limulus polyphemus
GTTCTTCTTCTCCACGACAATGTACGTCCATATGTGGCAAATATGACGCAACACAATATTATATTCTCCAAATATGACACCATTAGATCATCATCTTTATGGGAAAACGTATGCAAATGTTGAAGGTGTTAAAGAGGACATCGACATGTTTTTTTGCTTCAAAGCCAAATGATTTCTTTAATCAGGGCATTAACAACCTGAATGTAACACGGAAAAGCATCATCGATAAGAATGGAGACTATTTCATTTAATATATATTTTGTTTTGATATATAAGTTGTTTGGGTTTTTTCATCTAAAAAAAGCGACATTAATTTCTTGACGACCTAATAGTCATGTTGAGGGTGTAGAAAACAAATAGCATTTACTATCTGAAAACTCCTTCAAGACATCATAATTCCGTTTTTGGGATCAAACTGATGGACAATTTCAAGATGATGTTTTAATGTGCAGTAACGTCTCCTGACGAATTTGACCAACTACGTTTTAATGGTCATTACAGGAATCTTATGTTTCACGTACATAGTGATTAAAAAGGATCAGAAAATTAAGAAGAAAAGAACAGTTATTGAGAGATTCCAGTGATTTTAGTGACCTTATCTGCGTCATATAAAGAGTGGTCACCGTAAATTGTTACAATTCTTGATTAAGAATACAAAATCGGACTTGCAGAAGAAAAAAATCATTTTTTCCATTAAATTAAATGCTTTAGCTCATTCAATTCTTAATTTATTCGCTTTTACTAAAAACATATTGAAAAATAAAGATTATGGATTTTACTAAAACACCAATTATTCCAAGTAAATGCATTTAGAAGGCAATAGTTAAATATAGTATGTTCGGAAGTATTCAAAGTAAATTTCAATAAATACATATTTGAAATTATTGGGAAGTCATGGAAATATATGTGATATTCTTTAAAAAGATCAATTAAGGTTTTAAGAAATCCTGTTTATTGGCAAAATCTTTAACTATTTACAAGTAATGTTTAATCTCTGAAATTCCAGGAAAATCATTTTTCGCAGAAAAATCTAATTGTTTAGAGGTAGTGTTTAGTAAAAAGTTTCATAAGTTCTTTGGAGAGTTTATACAATAGAAAAATCTAATTGTTTAGAGGTAGTGTTTAGTAAAAAGTTTCATAAGTTCTTTGGAGAGTTTATACAACAGAAAATACT
>NW_013667435.1:227798-232733 GCF_000517525.1 Limulus polyphemus
ACAGATACTGTATATGTAAAGTATGTATTTTAGTTGCTAGGTTCAATATGGTCCCTATTTAATACCGTATTTCAGAAAAATCTAATTGTTTAGAGGTAGTGTTTAGTAAAAAGTTTCATAAGTTCTTTGGAGAGTTTATACAACAGAAAAATCTAATTGTTTAGAGGTAGTGTTTAGTAAAAAGTTTCATAAGTTCTTTGGAGAGTTTATACAACAGAAAAATCTAATTGTTTAGAGGTAGTGTTTAGTAAAAAGTTTCATAAGTTCTTTGGAGAGTTTATACAACAGAAAAATCTAATTGTTTAGAGGTAGTGTTTAGTAAAAAGTTTCATAAGTTCTTTGGAGAGTTCATACAACAGAAAAATCTCTAATTGTTTAAAAGTAATATTTAATAAAACAAGCTTTGAAGTTTTGTGAACTCATATTCAAAATTTAAAAAAATCAGTAACAACTAGCGTAAAAAGTTTAAAGAAAGCAGAAAAATATTTAAAAAAATCTTAATCAATGTTGTGACTCGTGCTTCATACAGTAAAGCCACTAGTGGCTATGCCATAAATCCTGAAGGCTTATAACGCTAAAAACCGGGTTTCGATACCCGTTGGAGACAGCACAGGTAGCCCATTGTGCAGCTTTATGTTTGATAGCAAAAACAATCATATAGTGAACACCTGAGAAAATTCTCAGACGTTGAATACTGTTACTCCTATTTATTTTTCAAGTACGAGTAGATCAGTTAGTTTAACTCTGTAGTAACTGAAGTTGTAATGGAAGAGTTATCTTTATCTTAATTAATTATCCTCTGAGTAAAGATTCGCTTGGATGGTAAGTGTTTATATATCATATTATAACTCGCATGTAACCTATGCTTAGACGGACAGATGTTGTGTTTGAGAAATTCTTAAGTTATATATTTACAAATAAATACACGATAACGTATGCATTTTAAGTTACTGATTTTGAGTCTGATTTTTCTTATGACCAAACTCGTTATGGTTGAATTAAAAATAGCGGCGAAAGTAAAAACAAGTAAACTAGCCTTGTACAAAGCATAAGGTATCCTGGGATGTTGTTAAGTGGTAGAAATGAAACTGATACTAGCCGTCCACTAGTCTCGAAAATCGTATTCTTATTGTGATAAATGTACAGACGTAATTACATTATTGGATGTTCTCCCTGTATTTAACGTGCCAGGCTGCGTTTCGAAAGATTCAAGGCTCGAGACGTGATATCTCTTCACACTTTTAATCATTCAGTTATGCTACCCTTGCTTTACAGACTTGTTAGAAATGGTATTGCACGAGAACAGCAAACTAGGTTCCATTCAATACAAAACGGTCCGTGGTTTTTGCTGAACAGTCTCCAGTTGTGATACCTATTTTGGATGTTGTTGAGACCAAAATTGGCGAAATGAAATAAAATATTAGATCGTATCCTTACAAGTACGTATAAAAATGTTGTTCTCTTATATTTTCATACTTCACTCGAGAAACACACATTAAACATTACAAAACGTTGCGCAATGTAGAGCGTTTCAACACACTTTAATAACGACAAGTTTTGCCTATGGTAACAACCTGTTGCTATAGCAACAACATCCCAGTGGTCAGTGGGAAATTTCCGAATTTACAACACTAAAATCCGGAGTTCGATTTCCCGTGGTGGAGTGTGCAGATAGTTAACTGTGTAGCTTTGCACGTTGAACACAGCAACAACAACATTGTTTGATTGTGCTGATATTTTAAAGCAACTGTTTACAGGAAGAAAGACGTTTTAATCGTGGTTCGATATCCGTTACATCCTTTGATAACATTACGATATTTTAAAGGAATAAAACTGTGATATTTATTGGCTCGCTTCGTACATTATGAGACTCGCTCGGCAGTTGCGTTGATTAAAATATACACAGAATGAAAAAAAGATTACTCCAATTTAAAATCAAATGCTCCGTTCAAGAAGCTCAAGCTTATGCCATTGTTCGTTTCCTGATAGAGTCAGGTCTCTCTACAAGAAGACACCATATAAACTGTGAGCGTTCGAACCAACGACGAATTCCAACACGCAACACGATTGTTCGTAGTCCTCGTTAATGGACTGTTTGTCGAATCCGGCCGTTTGCAGCTTGGGGAACCGACCACCGGGATGTATTGGAAGAACACGCTTATTGTGTGCATCATTTTCACCGTGGTTGATTGATTTTACGAGTAGAACCTACTTGACTGACGTAAGAACTCATTTTCTAAGTCAAACCCACGCACGGACAATCAACAGCCTCTACACACAATTTGTATACTAACTTATTGTTTTATTCAATACAGTCTACGTGCGAGGCAAGGATAAATAAAGTCATCTATCTGTCTATCCAGCAGAATTTCGTATAGTGAAGGTGAAATATATGTTAACGTAGCAGTGAGAAATTGGTTTACTCCCATTATCTTGTGATATTTAATTTGTTTGGTTGTTTGAATTAATGCACAAAGCTACACAATGGGCTATCTGTACTCCGCCCACCACGGGTATCGAAACCTGGTTTCTAGCGTTGTAACTCCGCAGACATACCGCTGTGCCACTGGGGGGCGCTATTAAATTATTACATGAATATTTTTGTAATAATGAATAACGATGGTTTAAAGTCACTTTTTTATTGATTTAATGGCAATGCCGTTTATTTTTATTGATTTAATGGCAATGCCGTTTATTTTTATTGATTTAATGGCAATGCCGTTTATTTTTTAGCACGGGGAATATAGTTTCGTTTCATAGAAGAACTATAATCCCAGGTTGTTTAAGCTACTTAAGGCTATACAATAAGCTCGAGATTTTGATATCTGTATTAACGAGTAAAGAGCGAATAGGTTTAGTCGTGCTATAGGGAATTTCTTCAGTCATCAAGCCTAAATACGTCACAGAGAGATAATTATCAAGCCTAAATATGTCACATATTTATAATCACCAAGCCTAAATATGTCACATATTTATAATCACCAAGCCTAAATATGTCACAGATAGATAATCACCAAGTCTAAATATGTCGCAGATTAATAATCACCAAGTCTAAATATGTCACAGATAGATAATCATCAAGCCTAAATATGTCACAGATAGATAATCAACAAGCCTAAATATGTCGCAGATAGATAATCAACAAGCCTAAATATGTCGCAGAATTAATAATCACCAAGCCTAAATATGTCACAGATAGATAATCACCAAGCCTAAATATGTCGCACATAGATAATCAACAAGCCTAAATATGTCACAGATAGATCATCATAAAGACTATATATATGCCACAGATTAATAATAACAAATCATATGGTATCCTTTACACGCGGCCTGGTGGGAACGTAACATTTTGCTGATCATGCTCGCCTCTTTCAGCCGTGAGAGCGTTATAATGTCACGATCAATCCACTATTCGTTGGTAAAGAGTAATTCTAGAGTTGGCAGTGAATGGTGTGGGTTACCTGCTTACCCTCTAAGGTTAAGACTACGAGTTGGTATGTTAAGTGGCTTTCAGGTAGAAAATGTTAGACTAGAACTGGGAGAGTTATATTCAAGTGAAAAGGTTAAGCCTTAGATATGCTACATTTGTAATAGGCATGTTTTGAACTGGTAAAATTTATTTTTAATTATTGTAAATTACTAGTAAAATGAAAGGTAAATAAAGTTACCTTCACAATATCCACAAACACTCTTGTTAGTTGAAATACTATTTCGTAATCATTTGGCCCCTCCCATCAAGTGGGCTTATAACACTCGAAATCTGGTTTCGATATACGCAGTGAGCAGAGCACAGATAGCCTAGTGTGTAACTTTGAACTGTACAACAAACAAACAACTCATTTCATTCGACTTTTATCTGTAAAATATTATACTAACATTGATTTTTGTTATTAGACGAATGCTCTAATGTATAAGATAAATAAAAAATTGGGAATTTGAAAACCCGCAAATAGGGATCATAAAAAATAAGAAAACAAGGCTGGAGATATGGTAGACATTATTTACTCAAACTACAAAGCCCTATTTTGTCTCCTTGCTGTTACCTACAATTACATTTGGTGGAGTGAAAACAGGTATTTTGTATTTTGAGCGGATTTTCTTTTACTTGTAAGTCTAACATGCGTATTTTTTGTGCATTTTTAAATATGTACAGTTCTAGCAGTCAATAGTAAAGGTTTGAAAGTGTTGTTTGAACTACATCTTTACTGTTTATTAGGATTTTGTGCAATTCCTTGCGATCCCTATTATGAATCACATTTCCAAGGTTATCAAACAAGGAAAATTGAAGGTATTTACTTTAGTGAACACATAACTAAATAGAGAAATAAAAATATTAACATAAATAAGAACAAAAGTTGCGTAACATTTATTAATAAAGTTGAATTAAATGAAAAACAAACAAACTCACTTGAATAGTTTATTTTGTGCCAAAAAAACATCATCGGAAAATATTTGAAGCGTGAGAATGTTTTTTTAGAAAAGTGATGCTTTGAACTTTCATATATTTTGTAGAATTAGCTGATTATTTGAATTTTAATATATATGAGATAATAACAAACCTATGACCCACATATACAGGACCGCTATAATACAAATTTAATACTTGAAATACTATTTTGCATTTTTTCAGTTGTATGATCGTTACTGCTAGAATGGAAGTTTAATTTATTTAACCAAGTTACGAACGGTTATTAGTAAGCCTACTTATTTAGGTGCTCTAATGTAAATCACTGCAACATTTGGGGACCGCTTTCGTGGTATCTCCATAAAAGAGTTTTCGCAAAATATCTGGGTTCCCTAAATTGTTGGGTGAAAAGGTTTACCTTTGTGCAAACCTCGGGACCGAGACGATTCCTTTGGTACCACTTAGTAGTTGGTGAACCCAGCGGTTTAGGAAGGGTTACGCGATACACACACACACACACACTGAAC
>NW_013667435.1:233162-238957 GCF_000517525.1 Limulus polyphemus
CTATAACTTTATTAGTTTGTGATTACATTCTATTAGATTCGTATTAAAAATAACTGCCCATATAAGAAGATAGGTTCATAGGTCCTTAGTGTTTCCTTTACGTTAATTATGTTAATATTCATAGATCTGGAAATATTGACGTAATCAGTTTTAATATCGATTAATTACTTATTTAGGTTTTGCCAGTGGAACAATTTGACAACGATATATACCATTGCCAAGTCCGTGGTCATATTGTTACTATCTGTATATAGTCCAACAAGCTCCTGGCTATGTTTTAATCCTTGATGAATATCATTGATTTCGTGGTCGTTTTTTATTTAATGTTAGGACGAAAAAATATAAAATATCTGGAGTTTAAATTTAATTCTGCCTTAATATACAAAATTGGGGGTTCTTTCTCCTGGTAGCACACTTTAGAACTATCCGCCCCTTGTGGCACATTTTGAAACACAAAACCCTAGTAGCAAATGTTGTAACTATCTGATTGAATTCTATATTAATATAAAAATTGGGGTTTCCGTCTCCTGGTAGCACACTTTAGAACTATCCTCATCTGGTGGCACATTTTGGAACACAAAGCTCATAGTAGTGTATGTTGTAAATATTTGATTTAATTTTGTATTAATATACAAAATTGAGGGCTGCAAATATGTGAATAATGTCATTGAGCTGGAGCGATTTAAAAGCTTTATTTAATCCAGTCAGAGTTGTTCTCTGTCTACTTACGTACATGTTGTAAAACTGTCAACTACTGTAAATATTATGAAAGGTGCGGAAAGCGGTTTTTCAAAGAATTTCGTTTATCAAAAGTAACGTTATCACTCTTTATGTTGAACAAGTAAAACCAGAAAATATTGATGATTATTTTATATCAATTATAAAATCGATAGTGGGATCTTGTAAGATTTGTAAAGGAAACATTAAACTTAGAAAAGTAGCAGGAACTAAATACAACGATCTTCGTCTTTCTTCTTCAATTATTTTCAGTTTTAAGTAAATCAATTTCCAACAAAGCAAAAATAAAAGACAACAACGTTTTATGGCAATCACATTTAGAAGCTTTTAAAATGTTCTAACATTTTTTACTCTGGAATATTGTAAATATGGGGTTTGGTTGTTTGTATTAGAGAAGTATTTTAGTGTACAAAGATCCAAACAAAACTTCAGCTGGTGCTAAAAAATTCTGGAGTGTTTTTGAAGGAAGATTTTTTAGTTTGATTTTTCACTCACCTCATTACAACACAACTTTTTAAACTACACAAAAGACTATCGGCGTATAGCCAGTCCTAACTTTGAACTGGTAGACTAGAGGGAAGGCTTGTTTGTTATTAAGCACAAATTTGCACAATGAGCTATTTGTGCTATGCCCACCACGGGTATCAAAACTGATTTTTAGCGTTATGAGCCTCGAGACTTACCTCTGAACCACTGGAGAAGGCCTGAAAGAAATGACAGCTAGTAAAACAGCCATCGGCAACTCTTAGGCTACTCCTGTCCAACCGAATAGTGAAAATTACTTATCACTCTTTAATTTATCCAAAATGTGGAGTGTGTTGTTGTGGCAAGTTGTCACGAAACTGATTCGTCATCCAGAATAATTGGCGAACCAGTAATATAAAAACGATTCTGAAGCCTCACCACGTCTGACATGCTCTATCTGACGATAGTGCATCTTGACAATAGTACCGCAGCGTAGTTTCCATTGTAAAAGGCTTCGTCTAAGACTGCCATGTTCAAACACACTCCTCAATCCTGGTTATTTTTCATAATCCATCTAGCATACAAAGATGACGGTTTCCTAGTACACGTTTAAACAGTCTGATGGAACAGAAATCAATAGGCGTCCGACGACTTCACCGTTATGTCTCTTCATATGTAATAACATGAATAATTGTTTAATTCCCCCGCTGCTTGAGGTATGCATCAGTTGAACTGATATGTGCTGGAAGCAACTTGTGTACACGTGACTTGTGGCGCTTCTACAGACTGAGATCCTTCTTGACTATGTTGGGTACTGTTGGATGGGACATGTGGACTGAGCTTTGTGTTTGTGGATTCTTATCTGTTACAAGACGCTGCTTACCACGGCTGGGATGCGACTTGTTACAGGTCTCTTTCTAGGATGGTCTTAGTGCTACTAGATGATCCATATTTCTTTGTTCTCAATGTCATGAATTTACAAGATGGGGATATCCTTCGTACTTAATTTGGACACATCTTTATGACCTGAGTGTATGAATATTTTGAATGAGAAAGGGCTGTTAAATAATCTTCCCAAAAGCAATCAGTGTTAATCATTAAAATGTGTCGAGTGGTTTTAACGAAAAGAGAATTGGAAAAGTGAAAAAAAAAAAGGAACATAATTTCTATGGCAACCAACTATCCAGAACTTTTGTCATTAGTCTGGACACTTGGAAAACAAGTTGAAAACCCGAAATGTTTCGATCAGTTAACCCCATTCCCCCCCATAAAAAAACAACCCTTGTGACGAAAAAGAAAATCCGCTACTATTCATGTTCTAAATGCAAGAGTAAACTAATCCAATAATTACCAATAGAACCGAGACTTGGATTTACGGGTAAAAAATCAGACTGTTGAAACAATCAGAATTTCCTTAAGAATTTTGAGTTCTTTTCCTCTTAAATAAACAATTTCCTGTATACATATTTTACGGCTAAACAAAAAGGAGACCAACCGCCTGGAACTTTCTCGATTTGCTATGATTTTTGTTTTTCAATTTAGAGCTAGGGTGTAAGGTTAGCCATTCTGAATTTCTATTTTTGTTACGCCTACCTTCTTAGACAGATATCACGTGTTTTATTATATCAATATTTGTTCCAAACTACAGGGATCCACACTTTTAGGCTTACGGTGTGTTCGCTTTCTTGTTTTTTTCCGAATTTCGCGCAAAGCTACTTGAGGGCTATCTGCCCCTAATTTTGATGTGATAAACTAGCGCAACGATGGGTGGCGTGCCAAAACTAAGTAGAAAGTGTTATATAGTTTCAAGTGTATCTATACAAACTAAATAGAAAGTGCTATATAGTTTCAAGTGTATTTATACAAACTAAATAGAAAGTGCTATATAGTTTCAAGTGTATTTATACAAACTAAATAGAAAGTGTTATATAGTTTCAAGTGTGTTTATACAAACTAACTAGAAAGTGCTACATAGTTTCAAGTGTATTTATACAAACTATATAAAAGTGTTATATAGTTTCAAGTGTATTTATACAAACTAAATATAAAGCGTTATATAGCTTAAAGTGTATTTATACAAACTAAATAGAAAGTGTTATATAGTTTCAAGTGTATTTATACAAACTAAACAGAAAGTGTTATATAGTTTCAAGTGTATTTATACAAACTAAACAGAAAGTGTTATATAGTTTCAAGTGTATTTATACAAACTAAACAGAAAGTGTTATATAGTTTCAAGTGTATTTATACAAACTATATAAAAGTTTTATATAGTTTCAAGTGTATTTATACAAACTGAATAGAAAGTATCGCCTGTTTGCCATCCTGGGACTAGAGAGAAGGCAGCTAGTCAACACCATCCGCTGCCAACTCTTGGGCTATTCTTTGCCAACGAATAGTGGGATTGACCGTCACATTATAACACCTTCATGACTGAAAAGGCGGTGACTGGTTTCGATCTTGCAATCTGCAAATTGCGAGTCGAGCGCCGCAACTATCAGGCCTACCAGGCCGAGTGCGTTATAAGAGGTACGGTCTAATCCCAGTATTTAGTCTTACAAAAATAACCCAAGAGTTGGCGGCAGGCGCTGTTGACTATTTGCCTTCCCTCTAGTTTATCACTTCAAAATTATGGACGGCTCGCTCAGGTGGTTCTCGTGTAGTTCAGCGCGAGATAAAAACAAAACAGTCTTTGTATACAGTGCAATTTTTCCACAGCAGATAAATGTTGCCTGTTACGATACGAGCAATAAAAACCAGTCTTAAAAAAAAAACAGAAATTACTGGTGTTCTTCGTTGTGTTCGTCAGTTGTTTTTACAATTGCTTCCCGTAGTGTTAACTAGAGCGAAACACATGGCTTTTTAGCTAATGTAAAAAAAAAAAAGAGTCAAGATTTAGATTTTTTTAGTTACCTATCCCTCACAGCATTACCAGTAGAATGATTTATTGTACATTGAGCTGAATCACGTGGAGGTTACTTACGCAGTAGGACGCGTTAGAATCTTTATTTTGTTTTCTTTTATGTGAAGGAAAAGATCAATAATTTTTCTTTCTCTATATTACCGACAGAGGGACTTATTAATATTTTCTTGTACGACAGGGTAAACTACTTGGATTTTCTTTCCATGCTGTATAATGATAGTAAAAAAAGGGTTTTAATATTTCAAAGACGACGACCACGACTTTAGTCGGTCACGGAGTCACTATATTAAACAAACGACTGTTTGTGTTGATAACATTGGAAACAAACGACTGTTTGTGTTGATACATTGGAAACAAACGACTGTTTGTGTTGATACATTGGAAACAAACGACTGTTTGTGTTGATACATTGGAAACAAACGACTGTTTGTGTTGGTACATTGGAAACAAACGGCTGTTTGTGTTGATACATTGGAAAATCACCAAATGCAAATAAATGCCAATATATTCGACATATGCTTGTGAAATTTTCAGCTTAACAATCGAAACAGTTTCCACAGAAAACAAATAATAACAAATATCCCAGATAAGTGGAATAATATAGCACTCGGGTTTATAAGTGTTAAATGTATGGTTGATAAGTGTTGAACGTGTGTATGAATGTTTAATGTGTGGTTGATAAGTGTTGAATGTATGGTTGATAGATGTTGAATGTGTGGTTGATAAGTGTTGAATGTATGGTTGATAGATGTTGAATGTGTGGTTGATAAGTGTTGAATGTATAGTTGATAAGTGTTGAATATCTGGTTGATAAATGTTGAATGTGTGGTTGATAAGTGTTGAATGTGTGTATGAATGTTTAATGTGTGGTTGATAAGTGTTGAATGTATGGTTGATAAGTGTTGAATGTGTGTATGAATGTTTAATGTGTGGTTGATAAGTGTTGAATGTATGGTTGATAAGTGTTGAATGTATGGTTGATAAGTGTTGAATATCTGGTTGATAAGTGTTGAATGTATGGTTGATAAGTGTTGAATATCTGGTTGATAAGTGTTGAATGTAAGGTTGATAACTGTTGAATATATGGTTTATAAGTGTTGAATTTGTGTTTAATAAGTGTTGAATGTGTGGTTGATAAGTGTTGAATGTATAGTTGATAAGTGTTGAATATCTGGTTTATAAGTGTTGAATGTATGGTTGATAAGTGTTGAATGTATGGTTGATAAGTGTTGAACGTCTGGTTGAATGTGTGGTTGATTTACTCGTTTCTAAGGGATAGCTCATTTTTTTGTAACCATAGTAACGCATCGTCACTTACAGTTATCGTCCTGTTGTGGCCGAAGACATTTCGGTTAAAAAACACCCATCATAGTGATTCATGTCCATAACCATCGCTAGAAGGTTCGAATTTGTGAAGCCATGAATTTTAACATGGCAAGGGGAAATTCCAGCTAATTTTAGTTGTTTCCTATTTTACAAAGAAGTGAATTTCATTGATTCATTTGATACAGGTCATAGGTCACAGAGTTGAAAGTTAAAAGAAAATCGTGAACAAGAATATGATGGGTCATTGTACACAGAATTAACATCAGAAGTATTTATACTGACACTTTGTACTGAGTGATCTAACAGACAATCTGATAAAGATTACAACTTGAAATAATAAACG
>NW_013667435.1:239903-241847 GCF_000517525.1 Limulus polyphemus
AATCTGATAAAGATTACAACTTGAAGACAGTAAATATGTTTTATTTAGAACTTATTTCGGACAATCTGATAAAGATTACAACTTGAAGACAGTAAATATGTTTTATTTAGAACTTATTTCGGACAATCTGATAAAGATTACAACTTGAAGACAGTAAATATGTTTTATTTAGAACTTATTTCGGACAATCTGATAAAGATTACAACTTGAAGACAGTAAATATGTTTTATTTAGAACTTATTTGGACAATCTGATAAAGATTACAACTTGGAGACAGTAAATATGTTTTATTTAGAACTTATTTTGGACAATCTGATAAAAATTACAACTTGGAGACAGTAAATATGTTTTATTTAGAACTTATTTCGGACAACCTGATAAAGATTACAACTTGGAGACAGTAAATATGTTTTACTTAGAACTTATTTCGGACAACCTGATAAAGATTACAACTTGGAGACAGTAAATATGTTTTATTTAGAATTTATTTCTCCAATTTCCTAGAGGTAGACAGCTAAGTGAGTAACCCACCTCTACAATAATCCACAATAGAAATTAAGATACAGACCCACATAAATTAATGTACGTTTTATTATCAAAACTGAACAATTTGGGATTATAATATAGCAATACTATGAGAAATAGTTAAACCTGCGTAATTTAAATCTAAACACGATCTGGATCTCACGACATGTTTAAGAAAACATGATACAGATTAAAGTAAAATGTTTATCTACGTTTATTAGGTTTGAGAGTTGTCAACTGATACAAGATATTAGATAGTTGTAGTTTTCTTAACATCAGAAATATTCATCACTGAGTCGTGGCCAATATCCATTAGATAATGAAGATGCTCCCCCAGCGGTAAATTTGATGTCTTATAACGCTAAAAACCGGGTTCGATACTTCTGTTGGCCACAATATTGATGACCCATTGTGTAGCTTTGTGCTTAAAAACAAACAATACTTGGGGTGGGTTTAGGCTCTGTAGCCGTATCTTAGTGTTAATCATCACTAAGGCAAAATGAAATTTTTACAGCGTTATTATCGGTCACATGCATAAATATGAAAAAATGTTAATATCTCGTGTACATTTTTTATTATATTTTTACACATACATTTTCTTATAAACTCGATATTAGACAAGACCCTGATCTCAGCCGCAGATTTGATAACAGTTAAATACACTTTTATTAATGGACCCGGGCCTATTCTAGGCCTAACTGGTCAGTGCAACGTTTAAGACTAAGAAGTAGGCCTAGAAAATTGGGGCAACATAGAGCAGATTGACTGCAAGTTTAAAACTAAAGTACGGTAAAGTCCTACTAGTATGTTGGTTTGTCTTTTATTTTTCTGATAAAATAATCAAATCTAATTGATATTATTTCCTACCGTAGCCTTACTTGTTACTGATATGTCGAGCAAATAAATATATTATTGTTGGCTTTGAGTGTGAGAGTAATGGCTTTTTTTGCTGCGTCATTGTGGAATATGATTTGCTATGTACTAACGCATGCGTCCCCCAGTGGCGGACTTACAACGCTAGAAACCAGGTTTCGATACCCGTGGTGGGCAGAGTATAGAGAGCCCATTGTGTAACTTTGTGCTTAACTTGAAACAAACAACCTAACGCAATGCAGTTTCCGTCTTTCTGACTGATGGTAGTCTAGGTAACGGCACTTGGAAGCACCTAACAACTAAGCCCACGTAATGTATAGTTACCATACACAGAATATACATCGCCAATAAGAATAATCTCAATATATTTATTGGTCTATTGGAAAGGCGATCTGTTTGAAATATATTACAATTTAGTTTATTGGCTGTTCTTTGTTGTAAATCTGTTTAAATAGCCAGTTCAAAAGGAGGAGGTTCGACTAACCCCCCCCCCCCCCCCCCCCCGGTTAAGGGAATGGAAATATTTAGCCGTGATTCAAATGAATT
>NW_013667435.1:242643-246048 GCF_000517525.1 Limulus polyphemus
ATACATACGCCATTGTATGATTTAAGTTGTATTCATTATATGTACACGTCTCTGATTTACTACTCCGATTAACCTGTAGATACATACGCCCTTGTCTGATTTAAGTTGTATTCATTATATGTACACGTCTCTGATTTACTACTCCGATTAACCTGTAGAAAGATACGCCCTTGTCTGATTTAAGTTGTATTCATTATATGTACACGACTCTGATTTACTACTCCGATTAACCTGTAGATACATACGCCCTTGTCTGATTTAAGTTGTATTCATTATATGTACACGACTCTGATTTACTACTCCGATTAACCTGTAGATACATACGCCCTTGTCTGATTTAAGTTGTATTCATTATATGTACACGACTCTGATTTACTACTCCGATTAACCTGTGGATACATACAGACTTCGACTATTCTGTAGAATTTCGTACACTCGACTTGCACCGTTTATCTCTTTAACGTTTTGGAATAATCTACATTCCAGCAGATTTTTTCCATGGATTATTCTCCTTGTAGTTTATGATAGATTTTGTTTCTTTAAGTTTCTTTAATAACTTTTTTTTAGAATTTACTTTTTAAGTATATCATACTTTCGACAAGTACATAACCACTGGCATTGTTCCAGAATACATTTTATCATTTTTATTGTGATATACTGCCATCTAGTGAGAATTACAGAATTACTTAATTAATTAGAAATCGATTGTGGCCATTGTTTTTTTTTTCGGAAAGCTAGAAGAAAACAATGAAATCCTAATTATTATGAACCCCTTACGTACACGCGGTCACGTACTTAAAATTAATTGGGTCTTTTCCGTTTTGCGCCCACCAACAGATCGTTTAGAAAATAACACCAGTAATACAATAAAATAAAATAATTAATAATAAAACATTATATGATATTTATTAGCGAATTGTATAATATTAAACAATATTTTTTGAACAAATCTTCATCTTTGTTTCCATTTCTCCATTCACAAAGATAAGAGTCAACCATTTGGTGACGAGTTCCGCATTAACTCTTATTTCTGTTGGTGGGCACCAAAAGGAAAAGATCCAATTAACTTAATAATTAATGGTCATACATAATATGACGAAATCTCTGCAAGGCTAAGAATTGTGATTTTATCTAATTGCCCATCTAGGTTAATATCCGATTGCATCTCTATATGGAACCGTATTTAATATTTTAACGGCAGGTGTAATGACGTAGTTTTATTTCCTTTTCCTCTGTAACTTTGATTAAAAGTAATGTCAAATAGCAGTTGGATTACTTTTTTCTAAACTAATTCTTAAAATACAATAATCAGAATTTATATGTACAAAGCTACACAATGCTCTATCTACGTCTCGTCCGCTGCAGGGATCGAAACCTGAAACTGACTTTACTAACCCTCAGTTTTACAGCTGAGATATCGAGGAACATCTAATTCCAGTTCTATTTTTCTAACAGGGTGGTTAGCCTTTGGAATGGGCTTCCTTCAGATATGGTAGATGCAGTTAATTTAAGAGAAGGCTTGAAAAATATTTGAATGATAAGGGGTGACTCTGAGCGTGTTTTTTTAAAACTTGGTATAGTGGGAGGGGGTCGAACAGATTCCTGGTTACCCTTAGATTTTTTGTAACGATAGGAAAGGTGTGCGTAACTGTTTTTCACTTGAGTAACTTAATACGGAGTTAGTAGAGAAACTTAGACATTACTGATGAGACTCCAACTTTAACATGCAGATGTGGCTCCACCTATTACTTTAACATGCAGATGTGGCTCCACCTATTACTTTAACATGCATACTTTATTTGAAATAATCATTATATCTTATCTGGTTATAATACCTTCAGTGTTACTTAAGGGTCAATTAAAAGGAAACACATGTGGCGCCACCTATTACTTTTAAATATAATAATAAAAACAAAAATTAGTTTGATACCGTGTTAGGTTTGGATCTATTCTTTTATACTTGTTTATTTCTTGACCCATAAATAGCTTGGGGGCAATAATTAAAGAGGAAATTAGGCGTCTATTGCAAACAAGTCTGAAGAAATAAAATAATAAGTAGAAAGAGTAGATTTAGGCCTTTCAAAAAGTTATTCTATGATGGTAAAACTTTACTCAGATACAGTTAAGACGCTTTCGTGTGTTTAGAATTTTCGCACAAGGCTAAACAAATGGCTAACTGCGATTAGTATTTTCTAGTTTTGAACTTTTGGGTTAAAGGAAAGGCAGTTAGTCTACAGCACCTACCGCCAGCTGGTGGGATTTGACACATAGTGCACTACGACTGCAAATTGGAAGCGCTTTTTTGCAGCAACGAGACGCGATCCTCGAACCCTCGGCTTCACAGTCCGGGCACGCTATGCACTTACCGGATTACATGTTATTATTTGTCTAATCAGAACCTAACCAAACGTGAATAAACTATAGACGGTGTCAACACGCTGGATAAATGGTTAACTAAAAGAAAGCTAGCGTCTCTGTTGAAACCCCCATAAAAAATTAAAACGTAAAACAAACATTAGTAATGCTAGTTGCTATGGTTTCATTTGCCCACATTTATGAAATCATTAGTCCTACGACTGTATCTTAGTTATAGACGTTATTACTTTTAGGAAGTAGATAAATGACATTTCCGCTTCCTTAAGCATATACTTTTAAGTCCAGATTATCACCATTCAATAATTGGCGAGTCTGTTACAGACATCAAAAAGAAAAAACCAACAAGAACAAAACAAGACATTTTGTCAATTATTGGGGACGAATAAGCAGATAACACGTACTTTTGTACAAGCAAGCGTCTGTAGTAGAGGGTCTTTCAAACATATTTCTCAGTTGGGTGGCGTATCAGAATAAGTTGTAATTGTCTTTTCATAAGTTGAGCGAGTTGAATTTTCAGTTGAAACGTTTTGTAAGAAAGAACATAGATATATGATTGAGAAATCTGTATTAAATCGAAGTGCAAGTGAGAAAACATAAAGAAAAAAAATGGCTTCTTGTTTTGAAAAATAGCAAAATGCCATGATAATTAGTGATGTAAGCGTACTTTCTTACGTAGATAAAAAAGATCGAATAGGATTCTGACGAAATGTTTTTACTTTGAAAGATGGAACGAAAAGAAAAATTAATCAATATCCATCAACTTGGGGGATTAATGGAAGTAACTAAAAGTAATCGACATCCATCAACTTGGGGATTAATGGAAGTACCTAAAAGTACTCGATATCCATCAACTTGGGGGATTAATGGAAGTAACTAAAAGTAATCGACATCCATCAACTTGGGGGATTAATGGAAGTACCTAAAAGTAATTGATATCCATCAACTTGGGGGATTAATGGAAGTAACTAAAAGTAATCGACATCCATCAACTTGGGGGATTAATGGAAGTAAGTAAAGTAATCGATATCC
>NW_013667436.1:0-9959 GCF_000517525.1 Limulus polyphemus
AGCATGCCTCTGGTTACATACATGTGTGATCTTCCACCACTGCCTGATCGCTGTAGAAGAAGACATGCAGCTAGCATGCCTCTGGTTACATACATGTGTGATCTTCCACCACTGCCTGATCGCTGTAGAAGAAGACATGCAGCTAGCATGCCTCTGGTTACATGCATATGTGATCTACCACCACTGCCTGATCGCTGTAGAAGAAGACATGCAGCTAGCATGCCTCTGGCTACATGCATGTGTGATCTACCACCAGTGCCTGATCGCTGTAAAAGAGGACATTCAGCGATCAGGCCTCTGGTTACATGCATGTGTGATCTCCCACCACTGCCTGATCGCTGTAGAAGAGGACATGCTCCTAGCATGCCTTTGGTTACATACACATGAGATCTTCCACCACAGTCCCTATCTTTTTACTGAAACCTGATATGTTGGAATATCACAGTTACTAACCGCTTCTTTTGACCTTGGAAGAAAAAATAGTACAAAGTTATATTCCAAATTTAAAATATCTCGAGTAAAGTAACATTTACTTCAGTATTCAAAGTCGCATTCATTTACCACAGAGAAAATATACAATAAAACTATAGTTGCTCAGAATAAATATCATAAACGTACTTTGTAATAGGTTGAAAGCTCAGAAATAGTTCAGTTCTATATATCAAACTACTGGACAACTCTAGGTACATTGTTTTATCAGTGATCGTCATTTGACTTCTCTCAGACAATGTCGCAAAATGTAAGAATATTTACTCATGCCTAAATGAATATATTTTTCCACTACTACAATCAAACATTGCCTACAAAAGACTCCTCTCTCAATGTGATGTAGGTCAAACAGATCCAATTCTGTGAAAAATAACATGCTTATGAAGGTTTCAGTTGAAACAGTTACTTATATTTACAATTAAATGGAATACAACGTTAAAATCATTACACAATAAATAGTTATTAAAAAGGACTTGCCCTCAAAAAACGACTCTACATATGTTTCGGTGACCTATGACACCATCTTCAGGTGAAGTTCTTTATTGTCCGAAAATTTTGCTTTCTGTGTATTTACTCTCATGTAGAAAGACAGCACAGCTGAATAAATGCAAATGTGATATATACATGTATTGTTTTACATTTATACACAGCATCACATATGCAACAATAGTATATCCACATAGTACATAGCAAACAAACAATGTCAAACAATCTTCTCTTATTATGACCAATTATTAACACCTGAAGTCACAAGAGTGCTACTGTACCACCATCTATGAGTCAGAAAAAACTTAACTTGTTTGACAATACTACACGAAACAATTGCAGTCACAAGTGAAATTAACAGAATGTGCCTCTTCATTGCAATTCACTAAGCATGGATCAAAGACTGAGAATGATGTATAGCAAAACACAAGAAACAGATTTACTGTTATATCTGACTATCAACACAAGTGTTTATGTCATATTCTATAGCATTACCATTTACCAGTCATAAAACCCACTATGAAATGGCATCATGAGTATAAAGTTACTTCTCTTGCTGATCAAGAGTAAAACTACCTTTATGTGTGCTGAGAAGAAAGGTACTGAAATACCAAACCCCCCAAGTGTGGCCTCGTGTAAAAAATATCACATACAGTCATAATAGATCACTAATAAATGAATCTGAAAAGTAAGGAAACGTATGCAACACCATCAACAGTTTCATTACCTGCTAATTTCAGTTTCCAAGCTGTATTGACCTAATAAATACTAAATGAGCTTAACCACAGAAATATCATACCTCTTCACTAAGTAGCTCTACACCCTTTGTGCTGTGAATCTCATAGCCATCTGTGCATTTACTTACACAACTGTTACCACAGAAAATATCTCGTAAACAGTTCACCATAAAGATAACTCAATAACTCGGAAAGTAAGTGCCACAACCTTATCTTGACTTCTGTTGAAAAAGTCATCATAACTTCTGATTGGCTTTAATCCCAATCATACTGATATAATTGACACAGTAGCCACTCATATGAAGAGTTGTACTGTTCTACAATTGGCTCACCTACACCTGTTTACAGTACCTTCCTCTTTACAATGTGAATCAAGATTATTCAACATATTGGCTTCATTGTCTTCTGACCCATCAATTTCTTCGTTCATCAATTCTGGTCAAACCTGTGCAAGAGAAGTTCATCACTGACACACAGTTTTGGTCTGTCGGTTTGTGTAACATGTGGCTGCTGTAATTCTTAGTTTTTGACAGAATGATACTAATTACAGAAGAATCCAGCCACAACACAATTTACTACACGCTGTTGGTGTGTGCCAAAACCCCTCCAAGATTTAACTTTCCTTCTTAGTCATGTAATCAGTTTGACCTATGTCTGCATTACCTAAACCATGAGGTGTAATTCAGAGTGCATAAACCAATGCAGTTCTCATCCAATCTGAACATTTTTGTACACGAGTACTAAAAGTTGTGTCATACATCCTTTATCCATTCTGAGTACCACATATGCTCGACAGTTTGACCAAACCATCAGAATGAGCATAGTATGGTGACCTGTGCGTCTCCTTCACACCTAATACTATATACAAATCTATAAACACTTGGTTATGAAAGGCAGCTCCTTTATCTTTAAGATTCTTTCTAGGCACTCGAAACTGTTAAATTAACATATCATAGACAATCTGCACAGAATTGTCAACTGATGATTATTCTCTGGACAACATGAATAAGTAATTTATCACTATTAATTACTATTATTACTTTGAGAGAGGACCAACAAGGGTCAATAGTCTGAAAATGAATACCTACAAGTATATGACGGAACATTTTCAGCTTTTCCTCTGGACAACACCCACATTACACAAATTACGCTATTTCTCCGAGTCTGTGCAAATGTGGTCATAAAAATCACTTTCTTACCTTGAAAGTGTTATTATCAATTGTGCAAAGTCCGAAGCATCCTCTAACTTAGAGTCTTTAGGACCATTAACAGCAACATCGATTATACACTATAAACTGTTATGAGCAGTGTTACAGCACACCATCCTTCACTCATAATTGTTTTTATAAGTGTCAAAGTTTTTGTACATTTATGCTTTAATAGAAAATAGCATTCTAGCTATACCTAGGTCGTTCAGTCAAAAACTCCTGATTAATCACTCGTAGAGTTCATGCATTAATAAAATAATCACAGCATATACGACTTATGCTGCTATAATCACTTCTGAAGCTGCATAGTGTCCAGAATATCAACAATAATGAAACAGATAAACTCTCACCATAAATAATTTGCCTTATCATGCTCCTGCCATGGATGACGTTTTACCTCAACATTATAATTCAATGTGTAATCTTAACTTTTAGATCCAAAGTATATCAATACTTGAAGAAAGTGATATACAGAAATCGTTTTGGTAGCACCTGTATTCAAGAAAATCTCAACTTCGTGTCCGTGGATTTTCACAGCCATTTATTTATCAAGTCACTCCCAATTCAGAATGTTCTGAGCTGGTCACCACACCTTTATACACAATCATGTGCTACTGAATCTGCCTAAGTTGGTAGCCATAACATATCCAGGGTTTTACCAGAATAAAGTAGCCAGAGCAGTGGCAGCCATAGCTTGTTGTCGACCCTCCTATTATTGTTTTGTAGTTAGCCAAGCAGCACACAGTTGAAGCAGTAGCTCCATTCCTCGTTTTCATGGAACCATCTGAAGGAATCTTACTATACCAAAAGCAACTTTTCCAAGGTAATAAGACATCAATGTGGCTGTAGCAAAACATTTTTGATGCTTGCCGAAGAGGAACTTGAGATTGAGTATTTTGAGCTTAACAAGAATGTTTCTATCTTTGACGAACATTTCAACAGTCTTGCTGTTGACTCCAACTTTTCTGGCAACGTATTCCATGAACACTTCATACCTTCTCACCACAGAAACAGATTCAATCAAGATACCTCTTTGACGAAGTTGTTTATACACTATGTTGGGATATGCTTTGTCATGTAGATATCGTATATCAACCACATAAATGGTCAGGTTCTCATGAGCTTCACGTCTATAAGCCTTGAACTTGGCCCTGTATTTTGCTCAGTTCTCCACAAGGTTATAATATTGATTCAACTCGGACTATTCACATTCAGCATCAGGCATTACACCACTTGTCCCCGAGTTCAGTATTCCAAGTAACAACTTGCTTGAAATACTTCAGGAAATGTTCCACGTCTTTTCTGGCAGTACTTCTGAATTCTGGCGAACATATATATTTCACACCACTAACATCTGACTGTGACTAAAGATACAGGTGTCCACTACCAGCTTCTTTACTGTCAAGGAGTTGAAATAACTAAGAGATAAAAATACGCTAGTTCTCCATGGTGCCTAGTAGTTACAAGAACATAACTTTCTTTCGCCTAAGATTTTATGGCTGGGCTTATATTATCTTATGACCTCATGTGATATCTGGCTAGCTGACCTAGGGATGGTTTTAATAGCGTTTCCAGTCTTGAAACTTCCTGTATGCACCATGGATGATTAGTCCTTGCTGCATCACCTGATAGTGCAATTCCTCCTGATGGACTCCTTCTTCCATGAACATTATCTAGCCTTTGGTAACATAAATCAGAGCTGCATTCAGCATTACTGGTGTTTAACCATCCAAGAGTTCTCTATGATCACTGACATTCAATCTTAGAATATCCAGATGTCTCATAACCATGACAGCTATATCTAACTGTCATCTTCCACAATCCTGAGGTAACCACTGGAGGTCAAGATGTTTTGCAGGTCGGGAAAACCCTAGTTATTACTATACTCCCTTGTCTTTAGTCCAGGTAAAATAACACAGATATGGCTTTTTAAACCTTTGGCAAGAGGCCCTGGTCACTGTTACGTATTGAGAATTTAAA
This sequence comes from Limulus polyphemus, assembly GCF_000517525.1. Classification (NCBI taxonomy): domain Eukaryota; kingdom Metazoa; phylum Arthropoda; class Merostomata; order Xiphosura; family Limulidae; genus Limulus; species Limulus polyphemus. The sequence continues at coordinate 4,901 of NW_013667436.1, forward strand.
ATAGTCCAAAGCCGATATTTTAGTTAATGTACGCTATTTGCCAACAAGATTGACACACACTGTCTTCTTTTTTCACACAAATACGTTTTAATATATATATACACCAGTACAATTTACAACAACAATTATTATGAATAGTTACCACAAACAAAGTTTTGTAATCAAAATTTCACTAACATACAAACAACATAAAATCTTCTTTCTAGTTCAGTTTCCTTGATATCCAGCGAGTTAACTTGAAGTCGATGTACGTACAATTGCCGAGAAGCTAGCTAGCTTTGTCAGACACTGAATTGTTGGACCGTCGAAGTAAGATAATATTTTCATAAAATCACTAATGTCCGATGAGAATTCAGTAATACTTTCGGAAAGACACTAACGTCCGATGATAATCCACTGACGTTCGAAATTTATAACTGTTCCTGGTCAAATGTCGTATATTTTCTGGGTGATAAGGGTTAGCAAGATCACGGTTTATATCGTACATGGTTATAACAGATTTCTAGCAGACTTATAAGCTCTCTTCTTTGGCCTTGGTTTTTTATATGTGCGGTAAATGTTTTTCTCGAAAGTTCGGAAAACAATACTGAAATATATTTAACCAGTTACGGAAGTGGATATATTGTCGATTCTTGCGTTCACGAATATTCTACAACTTGGAGAATTGGCGGGAGTTTCGCCGTACGTTGTAACGAATTTGTTATATATTTATTTTAATGACAACGTTTGTTGGGATTGAGTTTATATGTAAAAACGTGCCTAGCTTACAATGTTAGTTTGCAATACATTATAAGTTACACATATTTTTAAATACAAATTTAATCTAAACAACGTTCATTTTAAAAATAAATACATAACAATAAATTCGTTATAGTGTCAAGATGAGACCACAGCCTTCGGAATACCAGATGCAAGAGAATCAAAGTGTACTCCATAGATACTATTTTGTTTGGCTGTAAAAGATACTCCATGACAAGAATCAGGGCAATCAGAGTATGATGAGCTATTAGACATATATGTAAAGAATGGGTAAAAATAATAATTTGAAAACTAAGAAACAGAGAGTTAGTGAGACTGGGTGCTCCTTTTGACGATTGACATAGGAGACAACAGCAGATATGTCTGTATGGACGAGTGAAAGAAAGAATAACACCCCATATAGTATGGGGTGCATCAAGGCACTAGGTGAAGACTTTGAGTAAGGGAGGAAGAAGGAAAATGGTGGAGAACACTGGAACCCAAGTGAGGAAGCAGTGATCATACAAATTCCATTGTAGACCTCTAGAGGGAAAATAATCACTTTATGTGCTTCAAAAGAAGAAAAGTCATAGGGACTGTGGAGATATGAACTGAAATACACCCAAATGAATGAACTGGCCCAAACTCATCACCTATCGAAGGAGGAAAAGAGAATGGGTGTACAAGGCTTGTTGTGGCAGAACCAAATGAGAAAAAAAGCACCCAAGAAGTCCATCTTGATCAACCCTAGACCTGGGGCAAGTGACCACTATAAGATGGTAAAGGTCCTCATGGTAAATTGAGGAAGATCAAGAAACCGACTGAGATATGAAATGACTTAGACCAAATGCCTACCAACGAATTCCACAGGAACCGCGAAAAGACGGGAAGAAATCCTGGAAAAAGATAAGAAAACCATCTGATAGAGTCTTTAGTCATCAGGTCTTACACTGCCACAGATTTTGGCAAGAAACAAGATCCCCTGAAGGAGGAAAATAATGGGGACAGGACAAAAAGGAGTAGGAGAGGGAAAACGAAGGGTTAAGCTCTCTGACAGAACTCCCATTCATCCACAAATGGAGGGCAAAGGTCCATAAAGCTAAGGAAATGGAACTCACCAACCCTAATCTTATATAATAATCACTGCAGAAACTGACAGCACTAACGTTTACAAGCAGTGGGAGGGCAGATGGGAACAGAGGAACGGCAAGTGATGACAGAGAAAGAAGAGTAACCAGGAGGAAAGGAGATAGAGATAGGCAAAGAAAGAGCATGGAAGAGACAGTAAAACAGCGAGAATAAGGAAGAACATTGGCATGTGGCCCCAAAATATGAACCCAGTAAAATCACACAGGTAGATGAAAGGAGCCAGATGAAGGCATATGAGAGAAAAGGGAGCAAAAGAACTTGAATAACAAGGCATCATTCCTCAACCAACTCTAACAACAGATCAACCAAATATGAAGGGATAAGTCCAAGGAAGATAAACACACCACTGAAGAAAAGAGAAGTGAACGAACATCCACAAAAAGCCCTGAAGATAATGGTGGATTAACACGGAAATAAAGTGAATGGAGGAAAAATAATGGAAAAGGGTAGTGTGTTAGACATAAGTGGGAAAATTAAGCCTAAGAGAAAAGGAACAAAAGACAGAGGATCTGACTCCCAAGTCTGAAGAAAAGACAGAGTTGAAGAAAGATAATACAGAATGAAATTAGGCATAGTCATAAGAGGTAACAAAGGAAGGAGGATGAGGCATGACTGCACCAAAGTAGCGGTCAAAGGAATTGAGGACGAGCTAGCATAACTGGATAGAAAGTAAAAACATAAAGAGAAGCAGGGAATGAATTAGTAAAAGAAGGAGTGAAACCTGCCTGAGAAACCTAGTTCAGAAATAATGAAAAAAAGCTTAAATTCAAGACAGTGTGGGTATGAGATAAGGCAAAGATAGATAGTGGGGAAAACCGTCAAAATTCCTCCAGTCACGAACGAGAAACATAAGTGGAGGTATGTCAGGTATAAAAAAGACACAAACCACATGAACTACTCTACCACTTGCTGCACAAAAGCAGTGACATCTCTTAATAGACAAAGACAACTTCAACGCCAATGTAAGTGTGATACTAGGATGAATAACATCTTATTGTGTTGCACCAGACAAAGTGTAAATTATTGATACCAAAGAAATAATAGTAATGTTGAAATAAAAGACCACAAAATCTGCAGGGGAAGAAAATGCTGGAAAGCGAAAATCCAAAAATAAAGATTTCCACAACAGATAATGTCTTTGTAGATAAGACCACTTAACTCTGAACAGGTCAGGAGCGAAAAAAAGACACCTCGTTACAAACGAGTGCCAAATAAGAAAAGATGAATGTGATCTACAGTATAGAGGGAGTCAGCTGCGCTAGGAAGGAATGTCGCACTCCTATTGGTGGAGGGTTGTCGCATGCTCATTTGCATGCTACAACGCAGCTATATCACGTGTAATGGCTGGAGACGGCTTAAATGGGTAATGAAGAAAAACTTTAATATAAGTTTAACATGACAGCAAATGTACAACGTTTCGACAAGGTTTTGTCATCATCAGGTACCTGTCATCTTCAACGAAAGTAAATGACGAAAACCCAACACACTTACTAAAACTAAGGCTTCATAAAGTAAAAAAGAAACTTGAAATTACTGTTATGTTAAAAATGTGAAAATGAAGGAAGGCCTACGCATTGAAACAAAAAGTTTACAAAGTAAGAAACTTGAAATTACTCTCAGATTTAATATAAACACCAATACACTGCAGCGAAAACTAGTTTACAAAGTAAGGAACGTGAGATTACGTTCAACAGGTGCAAAAGAAGAAAGATCATCGTATTGCAACAAAAACTAAAAGTTCACAAAATAAGGAACGTTAGATGTGAAAGGTCAATGAGAATAACGATTAAAAACTAACACAATGCAACTAAAAATGTATGTTTACAAAATACCGATTTTGAAGTTACGTTGAACGAATGTAAATGGATAAAAATCAACACAAAGTAATTATAACTAAGTTTACTAAGTTACGCTGAACGAGGGTAAAGGAATGAAAACCAACACACTTCAATTAAACTAGAACTTAACAAAGTAAGGAATTTAATATTACTCTAATGACCAAAAAGAACAATGAAGAAAAACCTACACTTTGCAATTAAAAATATTTTACAAAGTAAGAAATGTGAAATGACGCTCAACAGGAGTGATACAAACCAACTAAAAACAGAAGTTTTCTAAATATAGAAAGCAGTATATAAATAAGGTTCCTGCACCGTTTAAAGTTCAACGAATTAAAAAAGAAAAACGCAAAATTTTAACACCTGACATATGAACCAGCCCAACATCTTTCAGTACTGAGCCTAGCATAGTCAACATGGTGGGGGTTTATTCCGGAAACCGATGATTTATAGTTATTTCCATAGATCTCGACGAATGAAGCTCGATACAATTTATAAAATAAAATAAAAACTATATATTAATGAAAGTATGACATGATGAAATTAATATGAATTATACTATGATTTTCATGTTAAGATTGAAAACACTTTTTTTCATCTGAAAATTTTCGAATTTTATTTGCATAATATCTTAAGTCTCATAAAAAATATCAACGTTTTTTCATTAAAACGTTATATTTTATCTACCCTAAATCTATACACACTCAATCAATTTCACCAACCTAGTAACCACAATAAAAAGTACAAAATAAATCTAAATTACCCTTTTCTCTATAGAATGAATGAAAATTGTACCAAGAAACTACAAATGTTTATCCTAAATAGCTTAAGGCTAGTAACATGCTACATCTCTATATGCTGCATTTTATAGCCCTTTGAACCATGTCTAAGTAATAATCCCACCACACAAGTAGCTCACGTTACTGTATTGAATGATGTAATGCACAAACTGATAAAATCGTGATAAAATTTGATTATTGTTTTTTTCCTATTTTACCCAATCTAATCTAATATGTTTCAGTCTTTTAAATTTGAGTTCCTTTTAAAATAATCGATAACAAATATACATGAAAACATTTACTTAAATAATGCACCTAAGAACACAGAATAATAACACGTGCAAAGCAACACTGACTTATAAATATTATAATATATATATATGGCTTTCTAACTGTGGCATAAGAATCTTTAAGTAATTTAGCTATGCTTGTCTATGTGAATACCAGAGAGAAACATTTAAACTGAAGACAAAATAGACAATACTCTGCACTGAAAACAACATAATATTAGGTCAAATTCGATGACGAGGAACCCACTTTGAGACTAATAATGGC
>NW_013667436.1:10894-13398 GCF_000517525.1 Limulus polyphemus
AGGTCCCGCCACACATATCACGAACTAGCCCAGAAGGTCCCGCCACACATATCACGAACTAGCCCAGAAGGTCCCACCACACATATCACGAACTAGCTTCATTTTAAAAAACTGAAGAGAGTTACTTCTCTCATATGTCTGTTCCTGTCTATGTCCAGCCCACCAGATATCGTGATAAAAGAACTAACGACTTTGTCTTGTGTATTTGTCCTGTACAAAACAGACACTGACCCTGGCGGGAACATAAGGGCGGGTACATCCTGTTTACGTTGAACGTCAAAGCACTGTACTATTACTAACGTTTGGAAAAACAACAACAACATAATTTACCTGGATAAATATACAGACATTTTCTATGTTATAAAAGAATCATCGTCATAATATCTTCATGTCACATGCAAACTCACTCTCGATGTTTCGCGTAAAATGTAACAACTTCAACATAACCATTCTTTTACTACTATTTCACACACAACATTTCTGTAAGAAATGGTGATTAGTGTATGTTGAGTACAAGTACAGTTTATACATTATATGACAATCATTAAAATGTAACAACTTCAACATAACCATTCTTTTACTACTATTTCACACACAACATTTCTGTAAGAAATGGTGATTAGTGTATGTAGAGTACAAGTACAGTTTATACATTATATGACAATCATTAAAATGTAGAAATCACAGCTTGTAAAAGTATTGAAAGTTAAAAAACTAGCAATCTGTTTGAAAGTGAATGTCTTTCTTGCCTTATAAGGTACCCCCCCCCTGAGGGTTCACACCGGGTTTCGGTACTCGTGGTGGGCACGGCACAGATAGTCCATGGTGCAAATTTGTGCTTAATAAGAAATAAACAAACCTTATAAGATTGAGAGCAAAATGAAAGGGGTATTAGAAAGAAAAACAGGAAGGTGAAAATGGACAATGTTAAAACGGGTAATACCCATTAGTTTTGAAATATACCCGTGAGACAAACCACAGCTGGTTTTACCTCGATTGACTATTCTAAGTAAAAATAGTTAAATTTACAAACCAACATTCTACCATGAAAAGGAAAATAAAATGATCGCCAACTGTTCGTAAGTCTATTTTTAACATATTTAGTTTAACTCAATGTTTAAATAAATTAGAGTAAATTACGGTGCGGCTTTTAATAACCTGACACACACACTGCATCACATTTCATGTAAATTTTTCTTTGTGATAAAATTTAAAAGTATTGAATTGTTCTATTTTATTAAAATTTTGTTCGGATGTAAACTAACCCTGTTTGAAAACTCTAAATTAACTTTCCATAAATATGTAACTAAGAAGCAGTTGTAGTCATGCTTAAGCTTCATCACATTCGTTAATATATTTTAATTTATGAAACGCAAAGTTGGCCAACAGATGTTGTTGTTTCATCTCTGTTCTTATTTTCAAGTTATATAGCAAGAATGAGAGCAGGCCTAGTTTGGAATAGTCAGTATGTTGAAATAGATTACCGGTTTTCAGTACCCGGAAGAGTAGAACTTGGGACAACTTTTCGGTTTGGACTTTGCTTGTGCATACTTTTTAAGTTCAACAAGTTAGTATAGCGTAAAAAAACTACAGGAAACAAATGAGACCCTCTGATAAGCGTTTAGAAAACGATCAAATTATAAAGTTGAGATATAACTTGTTATAGCAACTATAATCGCACTCACGAATGTAGTTATATAAGGGGTGGAAGGTAGATGACGTATTTAAATTGGCATATTACTATTTAGTTTCCATCTCAAAGCAATAACAGTGGGATTGTGTTTAAGTAACTTAGGGTCATCTATACATCCAAAGAACAATTTTAATAATCTATGAACGTTTATGAAATACTGAATTTTATGCAAATAAAGCGTTGCTTATCGCACAGATCATCCAATAACACAAGCCTTGGCATCCTCATTATTTAACATCCAAATCAAACGAAAAATGTTTTAAAAACAACTACACAATCTCAAGTCGTCGAAATGATTCATAAGACGACGAAATCACGAGTTTAAATAATTGGATTTATTTCGTATTAAAATCAACACAGTATTATGTCAGTACAATGACAGAGCCAACAAATTATACATTGTAGTGTTGAAGCATCCTTAATAACGTCATTTATTTGCTTTAACTTTATTTTATATCTTTTCTACAAACGATACACGTATACAAAAGATGAACGAAATCTTAAATATTTTACTTAGAAATACACATTACCAACGCATTTCGGCTACCGTGTGTATGTGTGTGTGTCTACATGTGTGTGATAAATATTTTGAACTTTGTTAAATGTAGGCAAAATAGTGCTGTGGTTAATCGCCTTTACATTTGAGTTACATATGTTGTACAACTCAAAAGGAAAACGGTTTACGCCCCCAATTACAAAAACCTTTACAAGATATGAAACCAACAATAATTACAAAACATTTACAAGATATGAAACCAACAATAATTACAAAACATTTACATGATATGAAACCAACAATAATTATAAAACA
>NW_013667436.1:13453-27391 GCF_000517525.1 Limulus polyphemus
TTTACAAGATATGAAACCAACAATAATTACAAAACATTTACAAGATATGAAACCAACAATAATTACAAAACCTTTACAAGATATTAAATCAACAATAATTACAAACCCTTTACACGATATGAGACCAACAATAATTACAAACCCTTTACACGATATGAGACCAACAATAATTACAAAACCTTTACAAGATATTAGACCAACAATAATTACAAAACCTTTACAAGATATTAAATCAACAATAATTACAAAACCTTTACAAGATATGAAACCAACAATAATTACAAAACCTTTACAAGATATTAAATCAACAATAATTACAAAACCTTTACAAGATATTAAATCAACAATAATTACAAAACATTTACAACATATGAAACCAACAATAATTACAAAACCTTTACAAGATATTAAATCAACAATAATTACAAAACATTTACATGATATGAAACCAACAATAATTACAAAACCTTTACAAGATATGAAACCAACAATAATTACAAACCCTTTACACGATATGAGACCAACAATAATTACAAACCCTAAACAAGATATGAAACCAACAATAATTACAAAACCTTTACAAGATATTAGACCAACAATAATTACAAAACATTTACAAGATATTAAATCAACAATAATTACAAAACCTTTACAAGATATGAAACCAGCAATAATTACAAAACCTTTACAAGATATTAAATCAACAATAATTACAAAACCTTTACAAGATATTAAATCAACAATAATTACAAAACATTTACATGATATGAAACCAACAATAATTACAAAACCTTTACAAGATATGAAACCAACAATAATTACAGGGTTTGAAGAATGTAAGTATTACTGCATAATATCAGAACTTCATTGTCAACAACATGTGGAGCGGTGATTTATTCTCTCTCTCCGAAGTTTTGATAATTTTTTATTGAATCTTGTACCAGTAATATAATACACAAATATTCAAATTAGACACCAAGTAATACTGGGTTGAATATATTTCTTATGTCTTCAAAAATATTATATAGGTTCGAAACTTGAGGAAACAGTGAAGCCAAAACGGCTGATAAAGAATACAAATTTGTTTGATTCTTAAAGTTAAAAGTTTACCAAAGGCATTGAAAGTTATGTAGCCCCATTCAAAATACTATTTATGGATTTGTAAGATAACACTTATGTTTTTGTAATATATATGTATGTTTGATTAGATTCTTCAGTTAAAAGTAAAATATCCACAGCATAATCCACTTTAAATTTAATATTTAAAAAAATACCACTGAGTATAGTTTATAAGTTGCAGTATTCACATTAAATTGTTGTTTGGAAAATGATCAACCATTGACCTACTTTAAACTTCTGCGGACAATATCTTCTATTTGTGCAACATGTGTATAGGTATCCAAACTCATACATCATAAAATTACAACCCCTAACGACTGAATATAAACTCGATGAATATGTATTAACTCTGACCGTCAGCGATGAAAAAACTTCTACAGTAATCTGACACTCTCAGTCTGTTTGTGCGAGAATAACAAATATCTAGAAAGGAACAATTTTAACGATATTTAACTTACAAGGATTAGTTTCGACAGAAATTATCGGCTTTCAGTTTAAGTAAATAAGTTACGATCATAATAAAACTAAAAAGTACATGCTTGTTTAAAAAATGGGAAGTCGAAAGTTCTTTAAACTTTAATGTGCACGTGCGTTCTTGCCTCTGCCACACACACATACAGAAGGAAAATCTGTGCGCTCATAATGAGTGTTTTCCGAATGTTCTTTACTAAAACCACGGAGACGTGTATCTGACGACGTTTTGCAATAGTTTGCTGTTTATTGTTCATGTGTGAAAAAATTTCAACGTGAAAGGCTCCAAAAAAAATTAAAAAAATTGCGATTATATTTATTCAGATCAAGAAACGAAGCAATGACGTGAAACGGGAACACATTGGAGAAGTACGTTTCGTTAAACTATTAACACAAATAATGAAAATAGATATTCCCAAGATTTAAACAAAAAATTCCAAATTTTGTTTTCAACAACACATTTCAGAGATAAGGAAAGGCAATTCCATCTGATTATTAAATTTGATATCCAGAATAGAGAACAATTTCTGATTGGGAGATACGAACCACTCACCTTTTGATACTGTCGTTGATCCACCAGGATTAATAAATAAGAGAATTACACCAAAAGTCACCCACGAAAATGTTTTTCTACAACTTTGGTTTCGTTGGTTAAGCCACATTGCTTGTTTGGTAGTGGATCAACACAAACGATAGCAAGTCAACAATGATATTTTCAGTCAATTTATCAGGAACTCCTGCTACAGAGTCTTCTGTTTATTATAATAACAATATTTAAACAGCTGCCGTGATAAAGTCAATGCCATTCTATTTTCTCACCTTCTTTTAACAAAACCTTAACTTCACAATAGAGTTACCACTGGAGATATTCCCGACCAATCACAACACACGAAACTCGCCTCGCGATCCACACCAAGAGTAGAGCTCGAGTGAAGGCTAGCAGAAGAGTTTCTGATGAACGTACTTCCCCATCAGAACGTTAAGCACACCCTAGCGGTGATTGACAGAACTATTTTGGCGAAATTACAGTATTTTCTAGGTGATGAATAAGTTTGTTGCCAATAGTAACAGTGATAATTAAAAAGGAAACTGAAAACTCGAAGTTAATCATAAACAGAATTGTTATGAGTTATCTAATTAAATATATAAACAATTTTATTGTCTGTTGATTTCTTTCTGTTGTTTATGAATATTTCAATGTTAGTGTAATACATCAAGTTTTTATTACTTAAAGCTATAGCTTGTAATGTCCGATAAGCAACATACAGGTTTGTTTGTGATTTTTTTTCTCTTCTACACCAAAATGCGTAATTTCATTGAAAAAGGAATTCGTCAATTGTTACTGCTTTCATGAGTCATTAATCTCTATTATAATATATATAGTGCTTATAAATTCGGAATAACGTAAATGATTTAAGTTTGAATTCTACCAGTACAGAGACACTACCTAAAGAACGGTACTATCCGAAATGCCCAAAACTTGTTGTCAACTTTGATTTATTAGACTTGGGTGTGAAACAACACGCCTTCTGTGAATACACACGACCGCATCTGATACTTGGGTTTGTTTGTAGTTAAGCACAAAGCTGCACAATGGACTATCTGTGCTGTGGCCACCACTTACCGCTGTGCCATTGGGCGGCCTTTTGATATTAGAAAGTAATCCAAAAACAGGATGTTAGACAAGACGCACATTTAAACGGTCCCGGCATGGACAGGTGGTCAGGGCGCTCGTCTCGCACTCTGAGTTCGTGGGTTCGAATCTCCGTCACACCAAATATGCTCGCCCTTTCAGCCGTGGGGGAGTTATAATGTAACGGTCAATCCTACTATTCTTTGGTAAAAGAGTAGCCCAAGAGTTGGTGATGACTAGCTGCCTTCCCTCTAGGGACGGCTAACACAGATAGCCCTCGTATAGCTTTGCGCGAAATTCAAAACAAACACATTTAAGTAAATTTATTTTGTATTATGCTGAAATCTTGTGTTTATTTTAAGTGAAAAAAATCGAATTATTAAGAAATAAAATATGCCTTGCTGTGAAATTCAATTTCCAAAATTAAAAAATACAATTCTAAATTTCGTTCACCTATGATTTGAATGAGACGTGATAAGTAAATAGTGTGATATATATAATCTTTCAAAACACACGCAAAAATTAATGAAAAACTCGTGTTTAAAAAGACTTGCACATTTTAAGCCCAGCTTTGTGGCTAGCATATTCAGACTATAAATCCGAGGGGTTATGATTTGTGGCCCGTTGCTGCGAAAACATGCACCGCCGTGGGTGGGTTATAAGAATGGCTGTCAAATCCTACTAATCGTTCAAAGTAGCCCAATAACTAGTAATATGGTGCTGTTGACTGGCTACCTTTCCTCTAGTTTATCAGTTCAAAATTAGGGAGCTAGTGGAGCTTTGCGGGAATAGCCGGAAACAAAATTCATTTGACCCCGAGATCTTTGTCCCCCACTTCAATAGGATAACCACTAGGCCTCGCTCAGGCCCTAGGTTAAATGAATGATTCCATTTCTCGTTCTAAGGTAAACAACTGTGTGTCCTTAATTATGTGTTTAACTGCTTCCTTTTGCGGTATAAACTTTATGGATTTATTTCAGAAGTTACACCAAAAGGAAAAATAAAATATTATCCATTTGAACATGACGTTTCAGATAGTACCTTTCTTCAGGTATTGTCACTGTGCAGGTAAGATTGAATGTTAAATTATTTAAGATATTCCGAATTTATAAACAATACGTATGACATGCGAGGTGAATGACTCTTGACAGCAATAAACACATGTTTCTTTTTTGACTCAACGTAGGCTAGTCAACTTTTTTAAACTGAATCAACCTCCTTTTCTTCAACAGGTACTTTAATAAACCAGGCGGAATCATAAACAAGATTAGACACGCAGTAAGTTTATAAAGGTATTTATTTGTAGTTGGATATTTTTTTTTCCTGTAACAGGTCGTTGTTGGCTGAGCAGCCACTCTATGTTGTGAAAGCGCTACCACTGTTGAAATAAATACTTGATATTGAGCTCATCACACTTAATTTTATTATACTTATATATATATATAACATTAGAATAAGCCACAAAAATTATCAATTGAAAATTTCTGAGGTCTTGTCAATTCCAGATAAAATACAGATTTAATTTTTAATTTTTCAGGAAAAGTATAGATTTAGTTCCGATAAAACCGAATATGATCTAACATAGCGTGTTTGAATCCCCGTCGCCGAACATGCTTGCCCTTTCCGCCGTGGGGACGTTATAATGTGACATTCTATCTCCCTATTCGTTGGTAAAAGAGTAACCTAAGAGTTAGCGGTGGGTGGTGTTGACTTTCCACCTTTACTGTAGTCTTTCACTGCTAAATTAGGGATAGAAGATGGGGCTTACCAGGTAAAATCTGCCATATAATCACCGATGTTACATCAGTATCTAAGGCCTCGGGACTGAAAAAACAAAAACACAATCAAATACTCATAATAATGGATAATACAATTGTAATAATAAGAGTTTGGTTTGATTTATTTGGAATTTCACGCAAAACTGCACCAGAGCTATCTGCGCTAGCCGTCCCTAGTTTAGCAGTAATAGACTAGAGAGAAGACAGCTAGTTAACACCACCCACCGCCAACTCTTGGGCTACTAACGAATAGTGGAATTGACCGTCACATTATAACGTCCGCGCGGCTGAAAGGACGAGCATGTTCGGTGTGACGAGGATTTTAACCCGTGACCCGCAGATTGCGAGTCAAGCGCCTTAACCACCAGACCATGCCAGGCCTAATATAAAGAGAAACTATTCAATGTACTCGGATATCCCTTGAAAATGTGAAATGACCCACCAAGCATGTTCTGCAAGGTTAGTTAGTGATATGACCCACCAAGCATGTTCTACAAGGTTAGTTAGTGATATGACCCACCAAGCATATTCTACAAGGTTAGTTAGTGATATGACCCACCAAGCATGTTCTACAAGGTTAGTTAGTGATTTTCAACACAAAGAAACAGAAGACAGGAAGACAGTACATTTAAAGTGCATGAAAAGTGCGATAAAGTTTATGAATTGAGAAAAGAAAGATTTCAATTGTGATTTTGAAAGAGTTGGAACTCTGTTTGTTAATCATTTTGTAGTAGCAGTATGAATCACAGCGTGGTACAACAGAACACTTTTCTTCCCAGCAAAAAACCAGGAACTGTAATGTCTTGAATGTTCAAGAGGAGGAACGCCGTTCGGGACAGTTCAGCCACAATTTAAACCCTGATTATAATTAAGTTTGTGAGTCTGCGAAAAACCGATCATGAAATATCTGCCATGCTCGTTACATGCAATCTTCTTATTTATGTGCTTGAGGTCGTACAGTAATATCAAGAGCTTGACAGTGAAACTTTTAAAGTACTTTGTATTCTTACTGGTGACTTTTGTTAAAAGTACCGAAAATTATTATTATAACAAATTCACAGTAACTTCATTACATCCAACGTTTACTGTCCCACATATAATTCCTGTCTAGTCACTAGTGAGTTTGTCATGGAAGAGATTGAATTTAAATATATACATATATTGTACATCAGTCTCAAGAATGTTCAACACCTTTAAGTTGCTGTAACTCCCAACAGCATTGGAACCTTGTAGACTGACTGCAAAGTTTTGGAGTGATGAAAGACACTTTGCCAACTTTCGAATCAATTGTCAGTTATAGATTAAGAGGCAGGCATGACTGTGTTGAGTAAACCATGTACGAATTGTTATGGCGTGTATAGTGTGGTTACATGTAGGTATAACAGTGTTAAGTAAACCCGTAAGGATTGTTATGGTGGGTGTATACAGTGTGGTTGCAGTTAAGTATGACTATGTTGAGTAAACCCGGAAAGGTTTTTATGGTGTGTATAGTGTGGTTAAAGTTAGGTATGACTAAGTTGAGTAAACCTGGAAATATTATTATGGTGTATACAGTGTGGTTACAGGTAGGTATGACTGTGTTGTGTACACCCGGAAGGATTGTTATGGTGTATACAGTATGGTTACAGTTAGGTATGACTATGTTGAGTAAACCCGGAAAGATTGTTATGGTGTGTATACAGTGTGGTTACAGATAGGTATGACTGTGTTGTGTACACCCGGAAGGATTGTTATGGTGTAGTTATAGTGTGGTTATAGTTAAGTTTGACTATGTTGAGTAAACTCGTACGGATTGTTATGGGGTGTGTAGTGTGGTTACACGTAGGTATGACTGTGATGTGTACACCCGGAAGGATTGTTATGGTGTGTATAGTGTGGTTGCATTATGTGCATTGAGCCCAGGAAAGGCCTATCTGTGAAGTGTCTGCATATCTTAAATGCGCAGAAGTTATGCCAGATTGTTATGGTCAGCAGACCACAGTCTTTTCCAGAAGTATAATGTTGTAAGTATCTAAGAATGCCTGGTTTTGAAGCAACATTATCAATCTCTTAGAATGGTTTATATAGAATAGTTGTCGCTAATGTTGAACTAATTGACTAGAAAGAAAGCAGCTGATTCAACATCATCCACTGCCAACTACTGAGTTACTTTCATTAAAAAGTGGGATTTCACTGTTACTTTTATAACGCACTCATGGTCCCAAAGTGTGGGGCGCGATTTGCAGCAATGGAACACGACTTATGGACCGACGGATCTACACTCCGGCACGCTAACCCTTTGGCCAGGCCCGGTCCGTCTTAGAATGTCCAATCAGATATATTAACTGATAAAAGCTTTTGTACGAGGCTTAATAAAGTTTCAATACGAATCAGAAAATCAGGGTATAAAAGTATTTCATGCAACATAAGAAACAAGTAATAAAAAATAGCAGAATTTAAGTATGATCTAGGGATGGCAATGCCAAAATTACTGAAACAAAGTCGGGATGAATACACAAAACCATACATAAATCACCATATAAGTAGCAAAACCTTCCATGAATAGCCTTTATCTATACTTGTTGAATTCAGGTCAGTTGAATGAATTCATGTTTGAATAAAAGCATTTAAACAGAATAGTGCTATACAGTCTTACAGTGGCTAATAACCGTAAGCTTGTATGATTGACTCAGTACTTACTGGCTACTTATGAAAGGATTTTTGTATGATTTTGTGTATTCATCCCTACTTTGTTTCAGTACTTTTTTGGCATTGCCATCCCTACAACGTACTTAATTTTTGCAACTTTTTTATTAATTGTTTCTCCTCTTTTTTGAACAATCTTCAATAAAATCATAATTCTAGTGTAAACGATGTTATCATTACCCCTTGAAGTTAGCTATCTTACAATTATTTAACGTTCGTTTAAAAAGCTTAAGTACAGTGTGAAACAGGAACTACCAACCAATAATAGATGAATTACATAACTATAACATGTAGAATACTCAATGCTTTGTACACTAATTAATCGGTATCTTTAGGGAGCCAACCCCTATATTATGTGTGAAGTGAAGCAGTAAAACAAATCTATGCACATAATATTTATATTTTATTACACACATTCATAGAATTCACTAACAAAACAAGTAATAAAAAACATTTTGCAAATGTAAAATTATGTAGGGATGGAAATAAATGTAGGGTGCCCAATTACTTTTAATGCGGGGGGGGGGATGCATGTTTTTTAGTTATGTCACTGACACTTTACTATATTAGAAATGAATAAAAACCCTATAACCCGAGCGCTTTCGAAAGGTGGACCTTTCTTCTTCAGGGGCAAACTTTACTATATTAGTTGATATTATATAATTTCTTATGGAGTTCACATATAACACTACCCGTCATTGTTTTGTGCGGGAAAGTTATAGCATGTGTTACACTGACAGTTATCTGGACAAAACCTTTCCTGGTAGGGTCCAGTTAAGTGTGACACCAACAATCATAACATTCATGATACGATGCATTACTTGAGTGAATGAAGTATAATGTTACCCATTCTTTCCAACAGTATACGAACACACAGCTGTGTGACTATTTGCCAGAAAATTAAATATATAATGACAAGAAAAGAACATTAATTACATCATAAGCAGTAGAAAGAAATTGTGAACCGCACATATAAGTACTCAGATTATTGTTGTACGTGAAGCTAAACACTTGAATACGGACCTAATAAAACATAAAAATCATTCAATGCAGTGAAATGAAAGCCTAAAACAACGTGTAATTCAGAGAAAAAAGTCTTAACTCCATATTGTAATCCGTTGTATTCTTGCGACAGATTAATACATGCTTATTCACTACCTTGATGGTGATGACCAGCCATCACGGAAGTGCTAAAATAAATGAAAGAAAATACAGAATCACAAGTTCCCTCACTTTAATCATGCATTTATTGACCTTCCAATATAATAATATTAAAATCTCAGATGAAATACTTATGTAAAATTAATAATAATAATAACAGCAATCTTATTATTTAAGTAGAGGTAGTGCCGTCATATCAGAACGACTGTAATTACAAGAAAAGATTAAATCATAAAGTGATAAAGTGGTACGATCTGTTGGCAACTCAAATAGAGCACAACCATCTTTCTATAAGAAATGTCAAAGTCTCAATACATAGACCTATGTTCTTTCTTCAACATTGAATCCTCAAGGTAACACAGGATACGATGAATATAATAAGATATATAGTTCGCTTCATTCAGTACTTCTAACCTTCACGGCATAACAATGAGCAATGAACTTTATATTCGAATTTTTGACTGTAAATGCATAATCTGTAATTTTTAGATCACAAATTTAAAACATAAATTATTTACTTTCCTTGATACAAACATCAATCTGTTTTGAACTGTCAAGTTAAAGATGCATATACTTTAAACTTCTAGCTCAAATCAGCTGATAATACAGATGAAAGTTTGTATACCATCAAATTATTGCACGTTAGGATAACACATTAAACTTTAATCTCTAAGACTGTTATTTACGTTGGTTAAAGTCAATGCATGAATTTGCTGACTGAATACGTTCAATAAAAACCGGAGGACACCTCTCAACTCCGGTCAGTGAGAATTCTTAGCTATGTAATAATTTCTTTATATATATGTGTGTGTGTATATTTATTTAATACTTATATTTTATGTTTTAAACATTTTCTTCTTTTAAAAAAATATTCTTGGAAACTTGTGTAAGATCATAAATAAATAAATACTACAGTTAAAAAACAACTTTGTTTTTACACAATAAACATTTCTATTTGGGACTGATCTAGTCAACATTACACTCAAAGTGTCCCCCGGTGGGACAGCGATACGTTTATGGACTTAAAACGCTAAAATTTGAGTTTCGATTCTCCGCGGTGGACATAGCAGATAGCCCAATTTGGTTTTGTTCTAAAACAAACAAACCAAACCAAACGATACATTTAACATATCTTGACGCTCTCTTTATCATTCTTTAACTTCCCAATTTTTTTTTTAACAAGCTCAGAATTAATAATGCGATAATCTTGTTTGAAATTGTTTCCATCTCATAACTTACAGGAAGAGGAAAATATTCAGAAGTAGAAATTGAAGAAAACTTAGAATTTAATAACACAGCCATCTCATAATCATAAAATATGAGCCTACCAGTACTATCCCTCAAAGACCTTTCTCTGATCCTAACATTTCATGTATTAAAAATATCCTTACTGTTGATTCTAGACTTTCAGAAAACCCTTTTTAATATATAGTTTTTCGATTTCTTAATTTTCCGTTTGACCAACTCCCTTGACCTTCTATAGTTATCTAAATTTCCATCGTCATGGCAGCCAATATAAACTCCTTAAATTTATAATGCTTTCTTTAATTTTATCTTTTATACTCTTTATAAGCCACCTTTTTTCTACACAGTAACAAGCCTATTTTGAATATTAAAAAATTTATTTGTAAAAGTTTTCCATATTTGATCAGTGTCTCCAATTAGTTCAGTTGCTCAATTTACAGCAGATAATTTTTGCTTGATTCCGTTAAAATTTGTTTCTTTGTATTTTAGATTTGGACTGAAAATCGAATTATTCTCCATATGCAGCAAAACATCAACCTAATTGAGCGATGATACTTTCACCCAGATGTTCCATAATCTACACCCATCAACCATTACTATATTAGAATTTAACAAAAAATATAAAATAGTCTTGTTCCTAGTAGGTTCTTTGACCAATTGGCAAATAAAAACATCCTAAGCAGTTTATGAAACCTGTCTCTTTTATGATTTGACTTTAACATTTCCCAATCTAATGCATGAAATAAAAATCCCCTACAATTATGACATCATTAACAGCTAAATTATTTACCTCTGTCGGATATACAAGACTGTTTAGTGTAAGTGTTACTATTTAGAATATTTTGTGACTTAATATTTAATTATTGTTTAGTTTTTAAGACAGGAGCGTTGAAGATGGATTGTTGTAAAAGTGTTCGTTGTGACAAACTTCGTTATGTAGCTCTGTAGGAATCATACGTTGTGTTTGAAATAACATTGTTGTCTAGGCTTTACTAATATTGTTGACGTCATGTTCTCGAATCTTCGGTGTTCTTCTCGTTACCTTAATTGAGTATTATTACATTATAGCGCCGCTCATGTAGTTTGCAGAAAATTCCAGACCTCAGTTGGGTAAGACACACACACACACACACATATATATATATATATATAGGCGACCAAGCACGCGCAATGAAAATAGAGAAGTGAAAGTAAAAGTTCAGTCAAAAAGAAGTTAACGTGAAGTTAACCGGCGTGTGAGTCATTAGCCGTAACAGGCGATATTTTAAAGTGAGTTTTTACAGTCAGAGATAAGGAGAATAATCTGCCTTATTAAAGGGTGTTCTAAAGTAATTGAACCCGTCTGTGTGAACTTGGACGAAAAGGAGACAATTATTTAAAGTTTGAGATACAACTGTGGTAACCCACGGAGTAACGTAAGTTAATTTACCGCAGGTTGTACAGTAAGAAACAGGGTAGAGAAAAATAGTTCATCTTGTCAACTGGATTCTAAAGTAAATGAATCAGCCTGTGTGGACTTTCGACAAGAAAGACAATTATTTAGAGTTTTGGATACAACTGTGATATACTATAGTGTAAAGAATATTTGTACATACATTTGTCTTGTTTTCAACATTTTATTTTAAAACAAGTGGATTGTGTGCTGTCTGTGTATTGTTCGAATTTATCGCCAACAAGTCACAGACACCTACTATAGAAGAATCCCAGCCCAAACATATACATAAAACCCTGACTGTATAATTTCTTATTCGTTTCATCAGTTTCATCTCTAATTCTGTACTTTGTTCGTCTTTTGTTTCTCTACATCGTATTGTTTCTTTATTATTCTTGCCACAGTAGTAGCTTAAAGATGCCCTTGCAGTTTGGCCCTTTTTCCTGTTATACCGATCCCACAAATTCAAACAGTCAACCCGCTCGTCCTTACAAAGGTTCTAATTGAAGCAAGTTGCACTATTTGAATGTAAAATAGAGGCTGACATTTAGATAGTGGTTTTCGTGATTTAAAAGTTCAATATCTTATTTATTTTCGAGTGCCATTTAATATTTGTGGAATAAGTTATATATTAACCTAAGCCTAGCATTCAGCTCTAGTGACCTACTTATAATTTCATCCCTACAATTAAGTCTCGGCCGTATCCATGACAGAATTACGTTATTATGATCCTTTTCTATAACTACCTTTATCAATCTGTCATACTTATCAATTAACTCTTCTGACCTACCCTTCCCTAGAAAGCAATTTTGGAGTGGTCAGGCCATTGCTACAGTTAAACAATGTGACTCACAATGTGTGCAAAGCAAGCCATTTGTAGGAAGATATGGGAGCAGCTCTCCCAGGAAATATTTGAAAATTTAATGCTACGAGATTGAATCTTGAACAGTTTTAACTTCAAATACTGCATACACACAACTTAATGTATTGAATTAAAACAAGCAAGTTTTAATACATAAGTTGTAGCTATATATGCCATGAAAAAGTGGTCAGGCCTGACCCAGCCTTATCGCTTCCTACGGCTCTGCTTTCTCTTTAGCACAATGTACACTACAAACACTCATTGCATCAGTACTAGCCCACTTTATTTTATTACCCTGCACCTCTGCCTCTGGATAGCATTATTTAATTCTTTTCTCCCATTTCCTACAGTTCACCATTCTCTTTATCTATTGTCTCAAATTCCTCCTCCAACCTATAAACTGTTCACGCAAATTGCACATCTTCACTACTACTAGAACTACCTTCCTTAAAAATGCATGTCAGTCCCGAGTTCCCAAATAACTCCAATCCTTGCACTGTGAGCACTTAATACCCGTTAATCAGACCGTTAAACACTGTTAAGCCTAACTTTAGAGTTAAATGTATTACACTATTTTATCACTACTTTATCTTCCCACTAAAGTAATTAAGTTTATCTTTAAAATAAAAAGTGACAAATATCTAGTCTTTAGATGTAGTAATACAATATATATTTAGCCTATTTTACAACTTACCAATAAGGTAAATCATCGTTAAAGCCACGTTACACTCGCTAAGCCTAATCTATCGTTTGCAATATTTACACCACCAAGCCCCAATTCAACACTTTATTCTTAATAATTTCATTTACAAATCTTATTATATCAACTTATTTTTTTTAGTAATTAACACAGATTATTACAAATAAAAATATTAATCAGTATGCTAAACAGATTTAAATAAGATACTCCAAAATTTCAAAAGTTTAGCTTTCAAACGTCTTCAGTATAATAAAGGATATTCTAAAATATCAGGTCTTGAATTTTTGGCAATGTAAACTCATATATCAACGAAAACAATTCAACTGTTTGCTTCTAACCGAATAACGTGTACAGTTATCCTATAACTGAATTATTCAGTGACCAACTAGATTTACTCCAAGCGTAGTCCTTCGATGATAAGCTATGATATATGCGAATTCCCTGTGATGCCAAAAAAAAGATAATCTCATGAAGTCTTGCATAAAATTGTAAGTGATATCTCTCATAAAGTAACGGGAAAAGGTCATACTCACATACATATATATATATATTTGTGTGTGTATGTCTTCTGTGTGCATATCTACCTATCTATCTCTGTATATATATAAGTATTTAATACAATATATTTTCAACTTAAAAGGCAAGTTACGGGACACACGGTATAAATGACCAGATTAGAGGCACCTAAGACTCACATTTAGAAATCAATATTTAGAACTACTGACCAGAAGTTAGCAAAACCATCATGCAACACCCTACCGCCTTATGCACTTACTACTACTTAACTAAACTACACTAACTGACTGATGCAGATATAATAGCCCTTCGTGTGTGTTTGTCTTGTGTTGTTTT
>NW_013667436.1:27419-34634 GCF_000517525.1 Limulus polyphemus
CTCATGAAGTCTTGCATAAAATTAGTAAGTAATATCTCTCATAAAGTAACGGGAAAAGGTCATACTCACACATATATATATATATATATATATATTTGTGTGTGTATGTCTTCTGTGTGCATATCTACCTATCTATCTATATATATAAGTATTTAATACGATATATTTTCAACTTAAAAGGCAAGTTACGGGACACACGGTATAAATGACCAGATTAGAGGCACCTAAGACTCATATTTAGAAATCAATATTTAGAACTACTGACCAGAAGTTAGCAAAACCATCATGCAACACCCTCCGCTTATGCACTTATACTCTTAACTAAATACCATAACTGACTGATGCAGATATAATGCCCCTAGGTGTGTGTTTGCTTGTGTGTTTTTTTATAGCAAAGCCATATCGGGCTATCTGCTGTGTCCATCGAGGGGAATCGAACCCCTGATTTTAGCGTTGTTAAATAGACTTACCGTTGTCCCAGCGGGGGACTACCCCATTGGTTCTACAACCAGAGACCCTAACCATTAGGCAGTATAGTTTGTTTTAATGATTTCACGCAAAGCTATTCTACGACTATCTACGCTACTCAACATTACCGCCAACTCTTGAGCTACTCTTGTCGGATTAAACAGTTTGATTTGACCGTCACTCTTATAACGCACCCACTGCCTAAAAGTGCGGAAGTTGATTTTTTTTTAATAGTAGCAAGGCATAAATTACGAAACCCTTTTCCAAAATCCAGCATGCTAATGACCGTGCCGCGTTCAGTCCTAACAGAAAAGTACGATTAAAATTCAATTTTTGCACATTATTTAATTTTGCCAAATGTGTATGTGCGTGTTTTGTTGCGAACAACAGTTCACTGAAGTATTTATCTGGAGATCATTTCTCAAATATTTATGGTTAATATGTTGTTTAAAACAAATTAATTTACCTAAATATTTTTCATAAGATGCCTGATATAAGTGTTTTTAATAGTCCAATTTTTTTACAGTTTGGACTGTTCGTTGTTAAGCACAAAGCTACACGATGGGTTACCTGTACTGTTCTCACCACTGGTATCGAAACTCAGTTTTTAGCGTTATAAGCGTTCGGACTTATAGCTGAGCGACTAGCAGACTATAGTTTCGAGCATTGTAATAAAAGGGTTAGCATTTACTACTTAGAAAGGATTAGCATTTACTATTTAGAAATGTCTTACCTAAGCTTTAATCTCACGTTCCAATTAATATTCAATACAAGTGATTACAATTTACTTTGCTAAAGAACAATGATCCAATCTGATATTCTCGAGCAAACGAATTATACTTTTCTTTTTTTGGTGTATTAAACGATATACGCTATAACCGCCCATGCATATGGACTGACGTTCTTGGTCTTTACCATGATAAATTATTTCAAGTTCTATGTCACAGAGCCGAAGTTCTCTTCCTACGACTTATGTTAAGTAATTAAACGCATAATTTTAGTTTAACTGTGGTATTCTCTTCTTAATCAAAATGAAGAAGAAAAGATGACGTAGAAGCCTAGTATATTCTTTGATATGCTACTACCGCTGCAGTAGACTAGTTTCGTCGAGTTCACGGCTAATCAGTACTGCTTGGAAGAGAAAGCAAATAAATAAGTAAAGCCTCATATAGTAGTGGAATTTAAGCTATTTATTTGGTTTCTATATATAGTCCTTTACTCATCATTAAT
Organism: Limulus polyphemus; assembly: GCF_000517525.1. NCBI lineage: Eukaryota > Metazoa > Arthropoda > Merostomata > Xiphosura > Limulidae > Limulus > Limulus polyphemus. The sequence goes on from NW_013667436.1 coordinate 29,118, forward strand.
AACTTAAAATACTATAATTCAAAAATGTCAAAACCAAACAAATATATTTTAGTTCATAAACAAATCGCAGTTTTTACGGTTGTCTTACAGTTTTCTTCCCTACTTTGTTAAAATCTAATGATGAAGAGATGAATAATAATCTAAGTCAATCAAAAGAACGCGAATTTGGATATAACGCGATGGGTTATTAACTCTTTCGACACGGGCTCGGTCCCTGGCACCGACCTCGTAACCATAACTTCGTTATAGTTTACATACTAATAACTTCTAATATTTTAAGTGTATCTTTACCAAACCCCGATTTAACGCGACCTCGCTTGTTTCGCGATGACATTTTATGGACGTCAACGATCGCGTTATAACGGGGCTACACTGTATATCAAATCCCTTTAAGCATCAGCCTGATGTTCTCTTGAAGAAAGACTGATTTTTTATTAGATCATTATGATGCAACCATTTTGTAAAGACATTGTATCATCGTAATATGGAAGTATTATGGTCTAAACTATTTCATAACTTAGAAAATATACATATTATGCATATATTTTTCTCTGATCCAGTTAGAGGTAAGAAAGTAATTAAGTTGTTTTCGTTTTAGCTGCCTTTCTATTGTCATTCCCTTGAAGTAACACTGGTCTGTTCATGGGAGGTATTTTCCTCATTGCGTAAGGACGTCAACAGCAATGTCCTCCAATGGTAGGTCAGGTGGTACATGAACGTTACGAGCTCCCTTAAGTTTGAATGAGAACGACCAGTCAAGTGGGTATTACTAGTTGCTCTGTTTAAGTCTGATATTACCTTTGAATTAGGTAACAAGCATTAGTTTTAAACAGTTTGATATAGGATCTTGATCGACACAGTTTGCATAGAAAACAGCTTATAATCCAGTAAATGCAACTATCCAGCATCCTACCCGAATATACACCCGTGTTTGTATTATTTGATAAAGGTTGTTGTTTGTAGTTAAGCACAAAGCTACACAATGGGCTATCTGTGTTTTACCTATCATGGGTATCGAAACCTGGTTTCTAGCGTTGTAATTCCGCAGACATTCCGCTGTGCCCAGTGGGGGAGGGACATTTAATAAAGATTGTGCATTTTATTTTGCATTGTATCCAGCCACTTGATTTCATTCCCACAAACTCAGTCAGTTTCAGAGAAATTCAGAACTACTCTTTGATAAATATCTTGTTATTCAGTGGGCCTATGATGTCACTGTAAGTCAAATCAATTTTTCCAAAGTATAATACAAAGCACATAGAAATGAAACAAATTTGATGCTGTGACTATGATATGTTATTGTGGATATTTCTGTTTTCTGCTAATTTACTCCTACTCTTGTGTTTAAATTAAAACAGGCTTTGTTGTAATGAAAATGAAATTTTCCACAATGGTTGGTTGAGAGTCAAGAACTGATCTGGAAGATCATTGGCATAGTGAGCAAAGTGGAAGTAACCAAGGCTGCTGTAATATTAAAGTTGCATCCATTTTGTCATGTCCTAAAGCAAGCACACAGTCAATAACACATCTGATATTGATAGTTGAGGATTGTGCAAACAATCTAGTTTTCACAGTTACAGTGCCTATATTGATCTATAATGGTTATGTGGCTGAGAACTTTAAAATGGTATTGCGGCAAATAAAAATACAAATTTGAAATTGAAACCAGGAAAATGTGTAATCATCTGCACAGAACTATAATTTCTTGGTCATATGAAACACGTGGAATCTCCATGGATCCTGTTAATATAGCAGTGGTGCCAGATTAGCCTCAACTTGTGACCGAGTGAGAAGTCTTTAGCTTCCTTTCTTTTATATTTTACTATAAGTTTATGGGCAACTTGTCCAAGATCATCACACAAGTATTGACTCTCATTAAGGTTGAAACACACTTCATGTGGAGTACGGAATCTAAGCAAGCATTTCAGTCCCTGAAGCATTCTTTAGTCTAAGCTCAGTGCTAGCATACAAACGACAAGACTGTGAATTCTCGTTATATACTGATACCAGTGATAGTGGCATCAGAGATAGAGAAGAACACGTAATCACACATATTTGTCACATCTCATTGCATTAGAATGTAGGTTCTGTACAATGAAAAATAACTGATTGATGAAGTAGTCTTCTTCATAAAACACTATAGACACTACTTGTATGGTAGAAGGTCCACTATTCAGGTGAGCATTGTACATGTAATGAGCTTTAAAAATCCGGAAGGAATGATAGCACATTGAATAACAGCATTGCAGAACTATGATTTAGTCATACATTATCAACCAGGTCTGCAACATGAAAATGCCAATGGGTGGTCTTACTGCACAGTGATACTCTGTCTATATATTTAATGCCCAAACCATGGAGACCATGTGAAATTTAGTCAATATGTTCAGTACTGGTGTCAGTCAGCACTGTATGGTGTGTTCTATCCAGAGGAAAAGCTAACCCAAGCAGGCTACACTTTAACACAGAATTGTTGGTTCTTAACTAAAGAGAATATCTCTGGATATTGCTGGTCTACTTCCAGTGACAAAATGATATTATCTGTACACACTAGTGGCCATGACATACAGTAAGTTTTTGTCGCAGTTGGTTTGGTAAGGAGTAACAAACTTAGTAAGCATACACTTGACTGGCTGTATACTCTACTAAATCATCAGACTGGGGTGATAAAATGAGGTACATATCTTCACTACATTCAATTCTTTATTCAACTCAGAACTTTTAAACTGAGTTCTCTGATCCATGTGGATCTCTTTAGGTACTCTGAACCGGTCTATCCAGTGCTCTGACAATGCATCAGCCATGAACTGCACCAAACACATTGACCAGTATTGACCAGTTCGTGAAGTAGTTAACACATACAGCTGATCGACATACACTTTCCTGCACATTTCATTTGCAGTAACATTTATGTCAATGGACTGACTCATCAGAACAAAGTATAAAGCCCTGTCTAGCCAGACCTGAGTTGCTTCTGTGTTGCTGGAACATACCAAAGCAACACCCATTCTCCATTCTGGTACAACTGTTCCTTCATGAATTTATCATAGCATCTCTTTGTCATACATGGCCTTTCTTAGTTGTTTACACGAAAACTCGTGTATATCAACAAACGCAGACCTTAACCACTTTACATAATCTTGTGTACGTTAATTGGATGCTTGTTTTAGGAGGACAACCAAACATTAAAACTACTTCCCACCTGAACATGAGCATGTTTGACAAACAACCTGTTGATCTTTGCTCAGATTCATGGTATGCCATTACTCATTACCAATGAACTTCTAGTAAACTGAGTCCAGGTCAAGATGATAGTCCTGTCTCAGACTAGTCAGAAGCTGATAACTTATGTTATCATTCACAATAAACCAGAAGAAGAAGCATCAGATAAAGAGGTAGAAAGCGGCTTCAACGGTTTGTTGATTCACCAGTGATAGCCTTGCAATTGATATGGCTAGTGCTAAACATGATCATCACAGAGTTAGGATGGTCATATTATTGAAGAGTGAATGACTGAAAGAAAATGGCATTTCTTGCTTTCTGAGCTATCTGATTGTATTGTAAGGTATGGTGTATGATTAAGTGAAATATTTTTAACTGGGTGATGTTATCAGTAGTAAATGAATTTCACAAACAGTAACTTGTATGTCATTAAGGAAAGTAGAACTTGATGTACCCAATGTTTTATTCGGTTATAATGGGACATTTTCAATCATGCAGATTGAAATATTTCAAAACCCCACAGTTTTATAAATATTTTCTTAACATTATTTTAGTACAATGTATAAAGTATTCATAAAAATGCAGTCTGTGGGTGTACTGAGGGCAGAAAGTAACATCTATGTGGTGCAACATCTAGCTAATACTAAATTTGTATTTGGAAGAAGGTCGCAAGAGAGAGAGAATGTGTAACTATTGGTCAATTCTAATTGTCAGACATATAAGTAGGAATTTGGTTAAGCAATTGATCTTAAATATCAAAAGTCAAAATTGAAAATGTAAAGTTAGATAAATTTGTCAGAGGGTTTCATACTGCCCAGTTATTACTACACTCTTCTTCAAACTACTTTAAGATAAAGTAGTAAAACAATTAACTTGATTAAGTGACAAGTCTACAGGCTTCATGTGTTCTCATGTCCTACTTGCCCGTAGAAGATGTATCCCTAACACCTGTGAACCCAGGCTGCATTGGGTTCCTGCTTGATCAATACCTATAGCTGTTCCCCCCTGTTATTATTCCCACGACAATGATCAACAAAGTTTTTCCTTTGTCCAAGATGCATTTCTTCTACTACCATCCGATTACTACATAAACTACTACATTACTACATAAAGGAATGGATTTGACACTCCAAACTTGGTTCCTACACGCGAGCTGACTTGGGTTAGCGGAGGTCTTGATCCATATTGTGGTCATCTCGTGGAAATGCTGCTTCAGCATTGAGGTCTGCTGTAAGGTTAATTGTGTGGTAATGGTGGTAGGCGAGGATGCTGGAAAGTCAATTTATTTCTGCCATTGTGGTAATTAATGAGGCAGCAGTGGCTCGACCACTTTGGGTCATCACCTTACCAGTAGTGGTAATGAGCAGGGTCTTTATGGCTGCAGGTCAGTCCTTATCCCTCAGCTCTGAAACACTACCCTGGCACCCAGTCAACTCTCAAAAAGATTAAGCTCTCTGTTTTTCTCAGTTTTGGATTGTAGTGGTCACACTGGAGGCAAGTGCACATCTTGTGATGCTTCTTCAAAGTGGTTGGGCATCCACTGATGGGACACTGGATTGGCAGCTTCCAATTCTTTGAAACTCACTTTGACTCCTTTCTTGTTTACTAGAGCTGGGGTTAGTATCGAGAATGACCTTGGCCTTTGGGCTACCCGCAAGCTTGGTTCAGCTGGTAGTGTTGGGACCTCTGGTTGTTCTGCCTGTGGTGCTGCCATGTCCATGCTTTTGCATCCATTTGCCAGTCAATAGTCAATGGTGGCTGCCCATCCTCAGGAGACCTTAGATCCGATCCAACAACTAATGTAGCAAGGTCCCAAACATCAGATGCATCAGCTAGTAAAATGTCTTAATCAATGGGTTCAACTAATTTGAATGTCAGTCTAGTACCAGGAGTCTTATGTCACCCATATAAGCCAGATATTCGCCAAAAAAGAAAGTCCTAGGCGTATTGGCTGTCTTCATAATGGTCTTCCATCATGAATTCATTGAAACAAAGGGTCAGACTTGCTGGAACAGGATATGCTACTGGCTAGTTGAAGAACAAGATAATCAGAATGGACCAGATGATGCCTCAGGCATAGGCCAGGGCTTTCGCTATCTGTGCCAGCTCTGTGCACAGTCTTCTGCTTCCAGCTGGAAGCGCGGGGTGTCCATGTGATGCATCAGATCCTACTCACAGTTGTTTAAAACTACCATAGCAAGCAATTGGTCAAATATCGCTTTGGGGGGGTTGCTGGTGTGGTTGAGGTGAGAGGAGTAGAACCTCATACTTGCTATTGGTTAAGGTTAATTCTTA
>NW_013667436.1:35505-40292 GCF_000517525.1 Limulus polyphemus
ATATTTATTTTTATAATATTTTTCACATTTTCTTAATGTTTTTAACCATACTTGAAAATACAGTTTTAACATTGAAAAATAACAATTAACTGCATGCATTTTTACAGGGCTTTTTAACAGTGTAGCAGCTTCGTTAAACTTTGATTTCATTATTATTTAAATTCAGTTGATTAAAATATTTTCCCCTAGTAGCTCAGTGGTAAGTGTGAAGACTTATAATGTTAAAAGTCTGGTTTCGATACTCGCGGTGGGCAAAAGACAGATAGCCTGTTGTGTAGCTTTGTGCCTAACAACAAAGAAGGACCAAAAATTAAAATATTTCTTTTATTCCTAAATGGTTTTTACTACTGAATCTACTCTTTTTTACAAATCCATACTATAATACATGTGCAGCTAAAATATATTTTATCTTAATACATCCCGAACAAAACACGTTTCATTTCATTAGTACAATCCACATTCTCATACATGCCACTTCATTTCGTAATTGAACTATTTTTCAGTAGAAAACACAACATTCAATACATCAGCCATGTTGAAGATCGACGATAAGTCTAAAGTATTAACTACATTCTCATTCCGACTTTCTCAGCACAATCTACATTCTTAGTACCAAAACTCTAATCAAATGCGGGGAAAATATTGAATAGAATCCACGACCATAAGATAGAAGAACCCACAGGATTATCAATAATACTGAAGTCGATGATGGGTCATCTCTTCAGTGAATCTATAACCTTAAGAATAACACTAAAGTTATAGATAGGTGATTTTTTTTTCAATAGTTTGTTTGAAGCTAAGCACAAAACAACACAATGGGCTATCTGTGCTCTGCCCACCACGAGTATCGAAACCCGGATTCTAGCGTTGTAAGTCCACAGACATACCGCTGTGCCACTGGTGGGTATTTTCAATGGAATCTGTAACCTTAAGTATAATTCTGAAGTTAAAGACGGGCGATTCCTTAAGTGGAATTGATAGACTTAAGAGTTTTTTAAATTAATTTTCCAGGAGAATCCACGTGCTACTTTTCGAAAACGCTGGAGTAAACTACATTAAACTATAAGAGACAATTATGTCCCGAATATTTATGTGAGCTTAGAACAATGAGATATTTCCATTGAGCAACGTCGAACGTTTATTAATCTAAATTCCAAACATATGAAACAACAGTTAAAGTTTTGTAGCTGTGTAATACCAGACAACGTTCACACATATAATGAGTTAAATATGGCTTTATTTAGTACGTAGATATAGTTGAATTTTACGGTTACATTTATCATTTTGCTTTCAAAACTTTTTATCGGAAGTTAAGTTAAAATGTTCTCGTTTTTCAGGTATTAACATAATACGAAGAGAAATGGAAATTGCCAGATTTCTAAATGTGTTTACTGTGTAATGATCAATTTCATACTTGAAATAACTAAGTATTTAAACAATTAGCTGGTACATAGAGGAATTGATTTTTACCACAAATTAGTTACAGTGTAGGCCCGTTTTTTTCGTGTTTAAAAAACGGCATATGAAAGACTGTACAGGTATGGATGTGGCTCGAAGCGGACATTCCACGAATACCGACCTGTCTGAACACATCACTTACAGAAGGCCCTGAAGTATTTAAAGACAGTTCATCACTCAGACTGCAGTGGTCGGCTCATCATTATATCCACTCGTCTTCCCATTCCTTCCGTCTTATTCACGTCTCTCAATCACTCGAGTATAGTTTTCTGGCTTGGAGGGATAAAGTCAGTAGAGTGACACGACGGCCCACCCAAAAATTTTGAAATGTTTGATCAAAGCGCACAGTGGCAAACATAGAGCTATCTAGAAAACATAATAGCCAGACTTCAATTAGAGCAAACATAAAGCTATCTAGAAAACATAACAGACCAGACTTCAATTAGAGCAAACATAAAGCTATCTAGAAAACATAATAGACCAGACTTCAATTAGAGCAAACATAAAGCTATCTAGAAAACATAATAGTCAGACTTCAATTAGAGCAAACATAAAGCTATCTAGAAAACATAACAGACCAGACTTCAATTAGAGCAAACATAAAGCTATCTAGAAAACATAACATACCAGACTTCAATTAGAGCAAACATAAAGCTATCTAGAAAACATAATAGACCAGACTTCAATTAGAGCAAACATAAAGCTATCTAGAAAACATAATAGACCAGACTTCAATTAGAGCAAACATAAAGCTATCTAGAAAACATAATAGACCAGACTTCAATTAGAGCATTCTTGTATAACATTCTCCTCCTTGCATCAAGTCTTCTGCAATCTCAATATAACACTCTAGTGTAGTGTTCCTTGACCTCTTCGATACCAAGGACAGGCTCGCTGACTTCTTAAACTGTCGTGAATCATTAAAATGCAAATACGACGAGACACCATTGCGACTTACATCTGCCAGTTTCCCCCCCCCCCCCCGTGAAATCCAACGGACCGATGCCGAAACGTGTATTAGTGGTTGAGAAACACTGTTCTAGTGTAGGAACAAATTTTAGGATATATTTTAGTATGATATGCAATTACTTCATGAAGATAAACATGTTGTGTTAAAGGAATGAATTAATGAATACTTTCTATGGATACTGAATTAAATACTCTTTGCAATAAATGAATAATTTCTGTTACAAAATGAGAAACAATTTATGTGCTTAACTGACTTGGTTAATTTGCAGCCAACGGTGAAAAGAGTCTTCGTATGAAAGAGAGCTTACTCATTCCTAAGCAGAAGTCGTAAAATTAAACAAGTCAGTTCAGAATATAAATTGCCGTTTTAGATAAGTAACACATACAGGATGTCGTAAATATGTTACAACTGCATATACAGTTAAAAAGATCAGCAGATCATAATCCACGTGGGTCACATACAAATCATATTTGTGGTTTAGATCAGTTTATTTACATGAGACTGATTTGTTTATCTATATATATTTCAAGAAAACATTTAATTTTTGTTGTTGTTTTTTGCTACAGTCTTACACCTTATTTGGTATATGTAAAATTAGTTATCGTCTCCATGCAATCGGTATAGCGGTATCAAGCATCATTATTTATGTTAATTGCTTAAGCTAATATCACGTGACACTAAATGCTCTTTAATTAGGATAATTTTATGAAATATAGTAAATTTGTGCTTAAAAGTTGGTAATGAATAATGAATAATAACCGTACACCGGTATTATCCTTTTGAAAACTTGAGCTAGAAATTGCTAATCTAGTTTGCTTGGCCTAACCAATACTTAGGTATTTGCACGTCCTTTCACCCTATAGTCTTGTTGCTCTAGATCAGCCGTTTAATCCGAATGAAAAACAAACAAACTAAGAACGGTCCATCTTTAATCTTAGGTGAAGTTTTAGTAAAAATTTCAGACCAATAGCTCACAAGACATTTTGCGTTGGCCGTACGACATACTACCTTGTGTTTTGAAATGCGTTTTCTCAAACATTTAGTACATAGTAAGTTGATATCTAGATCTAAGTACTTTACCTCATGACCAGCTGAAAACTTCAAATAAAATCAGACGTGCTCAAGAAACTGTTAATCTAGATTCCATGGCGTTAGTATAAAGGAAGTTATTAACACTGTTTTAGAAAGGAAAACTACCACCATATATTTTAAAGAATCTGGTTGGTTCTGTAAAGTATAGGTATGTTCAATATAATAGGGTTGCAATTTTAAAGGTAATGTTGGTTACTATCGAGTGTCACTTTCTTACTTGTTGTAGTTTGTTGGTGTGTATTGACAAAAAGTCATTATATCTAATCAAAAGGCCCGTCATGGCTAGTGGGTTAGGGCGCTTGACTCGCAATCTGATGGTCGCGGGTTCGAATCCCCGTCCCAGCAAACATGCTCGCCTTTGAGTCGTGGGGACGTTATAATGTTATGGTCAATTCCACTATTCATTGGTAAATGAGTAGCCCAAGAATTGGCGGTGGGTGGTGATAACTAGCTGCCTTCCCTCAAGTCTTTCACTGCTAAATTAGGGATGGCTAGCACAGATAGCTCGTGTAGCTTTGCGTGAAATTCAAAACAAACCAAAAACAAACTAATCAAAAACACTTTATGTGTGAAAAAAGGTAAGGCCAAAAAAAGATTTAGCGTGCGACTTAAAGGAATGAAATCAAAATTGACAGCCAAATTGGTAGCTACACTTATAGCATTGATAAGGATTTTACAGCAAATATTCATTTATTAGTTAGCTAGACCACATATTTTGTTTTACCCACCATCATGCCTCAAGTTGAATAAAAAATGCGGCCCGACTAACTAATGAAAGAATATTTGCTTTAAAATACTTATCAATGCCATAAGTGTAGCTACCAGTTTGGCAGCACCTTTTTTCACATCCAAGGTGTTTTTAATTAGATGTGTTCTAACTATTATGATGCCATTTCCTTAAGAATGTGCAACATTTTGCTTCTGTATCAAGAATGTAATTTTATATTTTTGGTTTTGTGTACGTACCATCTGAAAGAGCTGTAGTTTATCATAATTCTGATATTTCTCGTATTGAGGGCTTAGGAGTGAGAAGTTCAATGGGTAATAAGTTGGGGAGGGCAGAGCCTAACCCACTAGGTCAGTCCTCATACACGTCTACCAAGTCTACTAGCCACGTTAAAATTATATTAAGTGTATACTCGAGAAGAAAATGTCACCATCAGTTTTGATGACTAGAGTCTTATTTCTTGGGTCCCCCAGTGGCATGTCTGTGGACTTACAATGCTAGAATCCGGGTTTCGATACCCGTGGTGGGCAGAGCACAGAT
>NW_013667436.1:41198-43364 GCF_000517525.1 Limulus polyphemus
GACATAATCGTGTCTCATCTATACTTTTTTTGTTGTTGTTGTTAAATAGGTCATGTGACCTATATACAGGTTTACAATTCTCGCGTGAACTTTTTAGAGAAGGTCACCCCACATTTTTGCATAGATATTTGACGGACCTTCATCTCTATTTAATAATACATTATATTTTTTATAGTTAATTATTTCCAAGGATTCAAGAAAGTTATTGGCTACAATACCTTTTTTGGTTGAGCCAGTATTACAGTTTTTTTCACATGTACATGAAACACAACATACGGTATCGTGGGAATATCTATGCAAAAATGCGGGGTGACCTTCTCTAAAAAGTTCACGCGGGAATTGTAAACCTGTACATAGGTCACATGACCTATTTAACAACGACAAAACACACACACACACACACACACACAAAATGACACGATTATATCTTGAAACTCACTCCTGTAGATGACGTTGCAACTTTAATACATGTAGACGCAACGTTTTAATTGTTATAGATTGGCCTTAATTAAAATGTTTTTAACTTTGTACTTATTACAACGCTATGGGATGACTTCGAGTGACAACGTAAAAGCGTTGTCACGCTCAACGCTCCCAGGTCCCTCTAAATGTGTATAGTTAACAGTAGTTTAAATCTTTCTGTATGAATCCCAGTTTTCGTGTAAAATCGTATTACTAGTTCCTCCACTAACTTTCAATTAACCATATTTTATATTACCGGTTACAGTAAGGAAGAATAGTTTTTAAAACTGGTATAACGTCTCGATCACTGGTGAGATCATTTTCAAGTACACAGGTTTTAACGGTAAAGAAGGTTTTAGTATATAAATCAACATTCAACAATCTAACAATGTATCTAAATGAGATAATCGATAATAGTTACTTATGCATGCGTATATCTATCCGTGTGAATTGACAAGTTAATTATTTCTAGTTGAACAGAAAAAAAAAAGTGAATTAAATACGAATATGTGGAATGTGTTGTGCATAAGATTAGGAATGTCTGGGGAAATAACGCTCAAAGACATATAGAGATGTGCCTGGGTATTTGTTAATTGTAGGACTGTTGGATTTTAGTAATATGGCTTCTCTGATTTCTCTTCTGTTAATGTCAGGTTCATGTTTAAGTGTGGCGACATTCTGTTCAGAAAAACTGTGGTTGTTTGTGTTCATATGTTCGTGGACTTGGAAAGGGGTTTTTGGTGTTCTTTTAAACTGATCTTCAAATTACGTCTTGTTTCACCTATGTAAAATATGGTTTGTTTGTAATTAATCACAAAACTACACAATGGGCAATCTGTGCTCTGCCCACCACGGGTATCGAAACCCAGACATGTCGCTGTGCCACTGGGGGGCATAAAAAAGGGCTGGGCAATTATTGCACTGTATTTTGTAAATGTTTCCAGGTGGGGTGGGTTCGTCATATAATGGTGAAAATGGATCAAGTCGTTATGTTTAGGTTATATTTACCTGCTATCTTCTCCAAATTTCTGATAGTTATGCTAATTTTTACTGTATATGGGATATTGCAAGTGATTTGGTTTCATTTGTTTTGTGGAATATTTTTTGAATTTGTTTGCTTCTTAGATGTGTCTGTGTTTGTTTGTTTTTATTTGCCAATAGTTTCTGTAACTACTTTAGTAGAGAACTGGTTAACGTTAGTAAAGCATTGAGGTAAGTGTATATAGTGTATGCTAAATGTGGGAAGCTTTTAGAGTGTTTAGTTTCTGGTGGATTACACGATTAGAAACATAACAAAATTTGACATCAGCAGACATCTTAGAAACAACAAAGACATTTGTTTTTAAAGAGCCGATAAAGGAAACTCTATTGTGATTCTACCAACCAAACACTAGGACTACTTAACGGTAAATATAGTGAATAATACGTCTAAATTTACACAACCAGTGGCTCAGCGGCATGTTTGCGTACTTTAATTTATACTGTTAGAAACCGGGTTTCGATACCCGTGGTGGGCAGAGTACAGATAGCCCTTTGTGCGGCTTTGCGCTTAACAACAACCCCTACTTCCTAAAAGAAAAAACATTACATTTAAACTTTGTGCACACCAAAAACCACCATACTTCTACGGTGTACCAAAAGTCCATGAAAACTCCAAAAGCTAACACCCAATTATGTCTTTTATAACTCTTTTAAACCACAACA
>NW_013667436.1:43769-46967 GCF_000517525.1 Limulus polyphemus
TGTTGTGGTTTAAAAGAGTTATAAAAGACATAATTGGGTGTTAGCTTTTGGAGTTTTCATGGACTTTTGGTACACCGTAGAAGTATGGTGGTTTTTGGTGTGCACAAAGTTTAAATGTAATGTTTTTTCTTTTAGGAAGTAGGGGTTGTTGTTAAGCGCAAAGCCGCACAAAGGGCTATCTGTACTCTGCCCACCACGGGTATCGAAACCCGGAGTAAGAATCAACAATATATGTGTGTACGTAAACGCTTTAACTAGTATTGTTACGTAAGACTGAAATTTCTAGAACGCCTCCACACAGCTATAAATATAACCAACACGACGCGCCAAAAGAAGTGTTTCTATTAGTAGTTCGCTATAATCAGTGTGCAATAAACATCGAAAGCTATAATTGTGATTTTTATAACGCTTATCAATCGGAAAACTTCAGATATTTGATCAGGAACCTTTACAAAGTTCGAACATTACAAATTATTTAACTTCAGTGGATTCTCATCGGACATTAGTATTTGTACGAAAATATTACCTAACTTTAACAGTGGAAAACCTAGCGTGTGTGGCCAAGAACAGAGCTAGTAAATTGTATTGTTGTGTGTATATTAAAACGTATTTGTGTTAAAAAACGAAGACGGTGTGTATCAATCTTCTTGGCAAATATCGTAAATTGACTAATATATCGGCATATATTTAAATACTAAATCTAAAGTAGAATTTAACTATTAAAATATATAAAAAATATCGATGTCTGAATGTTTTAAAAGTCTATTGCATCGTATTGTAAACAGTATAAACACAAAAATGCCTTGTTTCTAAAACTGTATCTAAACCTTTTTTTATACTTGACAACCTGATGATTGTATTTTTTTAGGTTTATTCCCATTTAGTCTATTGCCAATGGGAGTAGACGAACTGGGATGTTATCCTCTGGCCACTCTTATCTTACATCGCACAGAACAACATGTAATAATCACTTCCTTATGTAAGCCTTCATCTTGGCTTAGATATGTAGATGACGTGTTTTACGGTTTTACTTGTCAAGATGAACTACCAAAAGTCCTTCATCACGTAGTCGAAAATGATAATAACTACGTGATAAATCTTTTAAACGTTTACATCACACGAACTTCTCAAGGCTTCACCACTAAAATTCATAGAAAAAAAACACATACAGCGGAAGTTATATAAACTGGTTTTAATCATGTAATCCACTAGAAGCTAGGCACTCTAAAAAGCCTCCCGCATTTAGCATACACTATATACCCCCCAGGAAACGTCGATGAAGAAGTTGCACACTTACCTCAATGCTTTACTAACGTTAACCAGTTTTCTACTAAAATAGTTACAGAAACTATTGACAAATAAAAACAAACAAACTCACAAAATAAAGACAACCTAATCACTTACACCATCCTGTATATATATAAAATATTAACATACTTTTTATTGGAAAGACTAGCACATAAATATAACATTAACATAACGACTTGAATCATTTTCACCCTTAGAATGAAAATTAAACACACGTTAAAAAATTATATAACGAGTCCACCCCGCCAGGAATCATTTACAAAATACAGTGTAACAGTTGCCCAGACCTTTTTTACATAGATGAAACATGACGTAACTTGGAAATCAGTTTAAAATGACACCAAAAACCCCTTTCCAAGTCCATGAACATATGAACACAAACAACCATAGTTTTTCTGAACAGAATGTCGCCACACTAAAACATGAATCTGACATTAACAGAAGAAAAATTAGAGAAGCCTTATCACACAAAATCAAAAAATTCCACAATTAACAAATACTCAGTCACATATCTACATGTCTTTGATCGTTTTTTCCCCAAACATTCCTAATCTTATGCAAGTCATTCGTACAACATTGTCTACATTATACATCTGACTTCAGTTCTTGTTTGTGATGTAAGATTGAGTTGAAGAATTTCTGACAGTGCATCCAGAATCCCACGAAGATGAGCTGCAAATGGCCTGACACACTACCCACTCTATCTGTCCATCGTGTTCCCGAATCTCCAAGAAGAATTTGTTTTGAATTTCGCGCAATGCTACACGAGGGCTATCTGCGCTAGCCGTCCCTAATTTAGCAGTGTAAGACTAGAGGGAAGGCAGCTAGTCATTACCACCCACCGCCAACTCTTCGTCTACTCTTTTACCAATGAATAGTGGGATTGACCATCACATTATAACGTCGCCACGGCTGAAAGAGCGAGCATGTTTAATGGGACGGGGATTCGAATCCGCGACCCTCAGATTGCGAGTCGAGCGCTCTAACCAACCAAGAAGAAAACAGCTTATGTTCTTGAGAAGAATGCTCTATCGCTGTGGGCTACAATTAAATACATTGTAAAACTTTTGAACTATTCCAAATAATGTCTGAGCCTTTGTGTAACTTTCTGCTGCTTGTGCTCGACATAGATTGAGACTATGACAATACATGGTGAGAAATTAACCAGGAGATTAACTTTTAGTAATAGAGCTTGAGCACCATTAAACTCACCATATCTTGGTGCTCTGCAATCCATTATTGGTATTTTATGATCAGCTAAGCAATCAAGTATTAGATTAGAAGTATCAACCCCTAGAAATTGAGACGTACTTGCCACGCTCACCTCTAACATACTCTATTTCAGATTTAGCCAATAAGTAATTTTAATGTTTTATCTCATCTAATTTATATCCAGTAGAAATACAAAATTTTGATCTATGAATGGTGTATAAATTTACGTTTCTTTCACTATGGTATAAAAGACATAGCTCACTTAGTTTGAATATTTAAATTACTGGAGCTGTTCAGATAGAGTATCTAATGGATATTTTAAGGCTCTTATATAATCGTTAGAAATCCAGTTAAATCATACTAGGATATTGTTAGCTTGTTATTATTCTGTGTTCTTAGGTGCATTTTTAAATGAAAAAATATAGAGAGAGTACCAGAAACATGATTTTAGGTTTATTTTCACCGAGGACTGATAATGAACGCGTGCTAGCCCGCGAATTATGTAATTAAATACGGTAGATTAAGCTGAGTACTCGCCGAGTGCTTTAATTATCACGATTCAAAAGGGGCAATTAAACAATAAGATTAAGTGGAAAAAATATATAAAATATTACAAGCCATTACAAATGTAGGTTTGAGTTACAACCTGCAGTCATTCTAGAAATAAAATGGATAATT
>NW_013667436.1:46988-47869 GCF_000517525.1 Limulus polyphemus
GAGCTGTCAGATAGAGTATCTAATGGATATTTAAGGCTCTTATATAATCGTTAGAAATCCAGTTAAATCATACTAGTTATAGGATATTGTTAGCTTGTTATTATTCTGTGTTCTTAGGTGCATTTTTAAATAAAAAAATATAGAGAGAGTACCAGAAACATGATTTAAGGTTTATTTTCACCGAGGAATGATACTGAACGCGTGCTAGCCCGCGAATTATGTAATTAAATACGGTAGATTAAGCTGAGTACTCGCCGAGTGTTTTAATTATCACGATTCAAAAGGAGCAATAAAACAATAAAATTAAGTGGGAAAAATATATAAATATTACAAGCCATAGACTATCCAGGATAAACAAATGTAGGTTTGAGTTACAACCTGCAGTCATTCTAGAAATACAAATGGATAATTTAGAGTTATTTCGTATTTTACACGGTGGTTACAAGGTCTGTCAAATCTTAAATTTAAAGAGAAGATTTTATGACTCGAGAAACCTAATCCCCTGCCTCTCCCAAGACTCTCTAATGACATAAAACTTTAAGTAGGACAAATATCACATTTAGTTTATAATATAATGATTTACCCAAGTATTCTATGTCGATCAAAAGCAAGTTTGTATAACTAAGAAAGTATGATGACGTGGGTTGCACTGCTGTGCAACTTCACCTACCTGTGGCATACATACCATTTATGAAGTATGACGCACCAAACTGCGAGACTTTCTTTATAATCACCCTGTACAAAAATGTTCTGTTCAGAGGAAGTAGCAACCCACCCCCAGTTGATCAGCAGTAAGTACAATGGGTTATAACTAAAAGTCTGGTTTCAATGCTAGCGGCGGACAGAGGCCCAGTTAACCTATGGTGTAGCTTTGTGTCGGA
>NW_013667436.1:48807-51763 GCF_000517525.1 Limulus polyphemus
GTTGATCAGCAGTAAGTACAATGGGTTATAACTAAAAGTCTGGTTTCAATGCTAGCGGCGGACAGAGCCCAGTTAACCTATGGTGTAACAATCAACAGATGAATTGAAATAGGTAGAAGAACTTATGTAAAATTTGTGACGTTTCCTTTTATGAGGTATATTTGATTCAGTTGACCGAACCAGTTGTTTATATATATATATATATAAACCTAATTAGAAGCCACGTGTAGCAGAATACTGTAGAATGTTCTTAAAATCATTTCCTTGATAATTTAAATGATATTTTGAAACTTCTTCCAGTCAAACACTCATCCAACACTATTCATAAATTACTGACAAGCTGCTCAAAGACAGGCGTCTAATACATAAATGAACTGTAAATAAACATCCACAGATATTGTCCCGTTTATCTACAATTCTCAGTATGATATTCTACCTCAAGTCATTAAACCATTTTTACAAATTGTTCTTCTTTAAAACCTTCGCCGACTCCTTACATCAGATTATCAAATGTTACGATTGTTATTTGTTTCCTTGCCATCTTCCTATTTAGGTAAGACCGTGAATTTCAAAAGGGTGCAGGTGGGTGATTTGATAGGATTGTTCGTGATTTTCTTACGTCACGAATTCCTTAGAAGCGCGCGCCTCGAGAAACTTTCAGTATTTGATGAGCGATGCTTTAGTATAACGATAGAAGCATTTACGTCTTTCATCTTCTGACCTTTCAACTAAACTTTAACTCCACTTTTTAGGCTTTGGTACGGCCGAAATGCATTTTTTAAACACTACGTTTAATCAGGTTAAAGATGTTCCCCTTCCTTGTCTGATGTGGGTGTTTTATTTTTTTTAAACAACGATGCTTTGAAAACATTACTATTAACTCTTGTCAAGAAAAACAGTAATTTTCTGATTTTTTTAAGGAGGGGATGGAGAAATCACGTAGAAGCAATTAATTCATTAAGCACTTAATTCAGTGTTAATTTATCAACTGTATTATGACAGAGAATTTCCTTTCATAAAAAGATGTTGATGGCATACTGTTATAGTGTTTGATGTTTGTAAACAGTAGTGTCTTTCACGGTGTTTTGTAACTACAGTATTACATGTTCCATATAATTAATCGTGTGTCGAGCGCTTGCAAGTAAACAATAGACACATTTTTAAAACACAATTACCAATATATTTTATCACTTTACATTCTTAGGTAATAACTAAATAAATACAATTTAAACACAGATTACCAATATATTTTATCACTTTACATTCTTGGGTAATAACTAAATAAATACAATTTAAACACAGATTAACAATATATTTTATCACTTTACATTCTTAGGTAATAACTAAATAAATACAATTTAAACACAGATTAACAATATATTTTATCACTTTACATTCTTAGGTAATAACTAAATAAATACAATTTAAACACAGATTAACAATATATTTTATCACTGTACATTCTTGGGCAATAAATAAACAAATATAATCTAAAACACAGATTGTCAATATATTTTATCACTTTACATTCTTGGGTAATAACTAAACAAATACAATTTAAACACAGATTAACAATATATTTTATCACTGTACATTCTTGGGCAATAAATAAACAAATATAATCTAAAACACAGATTAACAATATATTTTATCACTGTACATTCTTGGGTAATAACTAAATAAATACAAGTTAAACACAGATTAACAATATATTTTATCACTTTACATTCTTGGGTAATAACTAAATAAATACAATTTAAACACAGATTAACAATATATTTTATCACTGTACATTCTTGGGTAATAACTAAATAAATATAATTTAAAACACAGATTACCAATATATTTTATCACTTTACATTCTTAGGTAATAACTAAATAAATACAATTTAAACACAGATTAACAATATATTTTATCACTGTACATTCTTGGGCAATAAATAAACGATAAAGGAATGGTATCAATTTTAGACGGTGGAAACGAAATTTTGAATCCACAGTTATACAGGCCACACGTGGCTTAATGGTTAGTGTGTCGGGATTCATGGCTCGCGACCCTTTGCTCCTAAAATGTCATTTTTTATACTATTTGAATATAAATACACAATATTCTCAGATATACGCCTCAGATGGAGATTCTACGTGAAGTCTGATGGTGCAGCGTAAATAATGGCTCAAGATATGAACAGGGATCGACAACGACATCTATAATTTTACTCTCTGTATGGTTAACCAACCCACTTAGAGGGTAAACCTCTAGGTTAAAGTTCTTAATTCGTTTACGTTAGTTCTACTGAACTATGTAAGTCATGGGTTCTGCGTCGTGGGCACCTTATGTTTTTATCACTATTCTTCAACCTCTGTCGTTTAATGCACGGGGGGAAAGAGAGTAAACGTTCTTTTTACAAAAGTGACCTCTATACAATGCGGATTTTACTATTTCAGGATTAACTGATAATTTTCAAGCTCAGTAAAGCATTCTTTTAACAATAGGGCAAAGATACACTTACTTTCAAGTATTATATGTAGATAAACACACACATACATTCACTTTGCCCTACCGAATTCAAAATAGTTAAAAAAATTCCAATCATATTTTCCTTACCTTGCTCTATAAGATCGTCTTCTAAAATCCTACAATTCGGTCAGACATAAGAAACCTAAGAGCGGCGATGGTTTCTGTTGATTAGCTCTGAATGACTTGTGTAAGTATTAACTAGACTGCGACTTTTCTGGTTTTATAAGTAAGGCAAGTCATGGTAAGTATAGCATGGCTGCTCTTCAAGTTAATTAAAATAAGTAGTGAACGAATAGTCTTGTCAAATGGAGTTATTCCTCTATTCATAAGAGTGTGGCTGGTTTACAGAGGGATAAGGGTGTGGTGTTACGTATTACAACTTCGAATATTCCGAAGCCGAGTTAACTGATAATTTAAATTTAGTAGTTAAATTGTACT
>NW_013667436.1:52562-56936 GCF_000517525.1 Limulus polyphemus
GGAACTTCCTTAATATCTTATCGAGGGTTTACGATGAGCGAGTTGATGTAAGTACGATATGCCGGGAAGATAGCTAGCTTTGTCCTTGGCCACACACGCTAGGTTTCCACGACGAATTTATATGTCTTCGTAAAATTACTAAGGTCCGAAGAGAATCCACCGAAGTTAAATGATTTGTAAGGTTCGAAATTTATAAATATTCCTGGTCAGATATCTTAAGTTTTCCGATTGATAAGCGTTATAACAATCACAGTTATAGCTTCCGAAGCTTTATAGCACACCGATATATAGCGAACTAATAATAGACACTCACCTTGGCGCGTCGCGTTGGTTATATTTATAGCTGTGGGAAGGTTTTCTAGAAAATTCAGTCTTACGTAACAATACTGGTTTAAGCGTTTACGTATATAGATATACGAGAATCTTCTACAACTTTGGAGAATAGGGCGGGAGTTTCGCAATACCTATCTAACAGTATAAGCTATGTGTGTTTCTAAATATAAAGTTAATCTAAACAACGTTCATATCAAAATAAATACATAACAACAAATTCGTTACAACTTCCTCCTTAGAGAATTAAGAATTGTTTAAAGCCAATTTTTAACTAAAATATTATATAAACATTGACAACAATACATTAAATATAATACGTTATTCAAAGGATTATATAACTTCAATAATCATTACAATATAGAATACAACCAATACAAATAACGTTATGATCATAAAATTTCATAGTACATGAAAGTACATCGGGAAAAATGTTGTCAATCCTTATGACATGAATTTGTCCCCAAACCACATTCTCGTAGTGATAAACTGCAATTTAACAGCCTTATGTTTTGTTTTGTGTGTGTGTGTGTGTGTTTACTTTTTCTTTCCTTCTCTCTTTTTCTGTTTCTTTCTTTCTTTTTCTTTCTCTGTTTCTTTCCTTCTGCCCTTTTCTTTCTTTCTGTCCTTTCCTAAACAACGTTCTTATTAAAATAATCATAACAAGAAATTCGTTACAGTAGATACTTTACATAGGAATAACTTGTAGCTAGTTTACATGAGGATAACGATGTGGCTAGTTTATAAAAGGATAACGATGTGGCTAGTTTATAAAAGGATAACGGTGTGGCTAGTTTATAAAAGGATAACAGTGTGTCTACTTTACATAGGAATAGCTTGTAGCTAGATTATAGGGGATAACGGTGTGGTTGTTTTATAGAAGGATAACGGTGTCGCTGGCTTAAAGAGAGATAATGGTGTGACTAGTTTACAGAAGGATAACGGTGTGGTAGGTTAACAGAGAGGTAATGGTGTGGCGCCTAGTTTATAGAAGGACAACAGTGTGGCTACTTTACATGGGAATAACTTGTGGCTAGGTTACAGGAGGGTAACGGTGTGACTAGTCTACAGGGAGATAATGGTGTGGCTAGTTTATAGAATGATAACGGTGTGTCTACTTTACATAGGAGTAACTAGGAGCGTTCACTAAAACACAAACCGAACGCTGAAGAAGAAGCTGTAAAGCGAAATGTTGAGTGTCTAATTATATAAAAACAACATTTTGATGTTATAAGGTCGTATATTTCTAGTATTAATATGTTTTCTATACACCAATATGCACTACAGAAATTAAATACAGAGTATTCTACTGGTCTAGTTCAACCTGTGGTTAGTCCACAGGTTATAGAGTAGTCATCTGGTTTAGGTCTGTGTTGTTGGTCCACAGGGTTACAGAGTAGTCTACTGGCCTAAGTCTGTGTGGTTGGTTCACATGGTCACAGAGTATTCTACTGGTTCAGGTCAACCTGTGATTGGTCCACAGGTTATAGAATAGTTTACTGGTTTAGATTTGTGTGGTTGGTTCACAGGGTTATAGAGTATTCTACTGATCTAGATCTGTGTGGTTGGTCCACAGGGTTACAAGTTAGTCCTGATGGTTGTTTGGGTGACAGCTGTGTGCCAGATTTACAGAGCAGACAAACAATGAATATTGTAAAAGTTGATCAAAATCAGGCTATTTCACAGAATGAACTGAGTATGCCAGTTCCACAGTTTGATCGAAGTATGGCTTGACCCTTCCTTGTGTGTTTGGTTGACAAAGTAGAAAAACTACAAAACCGCTTTATATAATAATCAAAATGTCACTTTTTATAATGTATCCTTCTAATAGTATGTGGCAAACGTTAGAACAGAGTAATGGCTACATTTATTTTATCTTGTAATAAGGCACTTTAACAAGTCTCGTAGGAGTATGTAACAAGTTTCGATAGAAAATAGGGATTAATATTATATTATGAAATTATCACAGGAAAAACTGTTCATGTTTTTTTTTTTGACATTACGCTTCTAGTGATCGTTGTCATGATTTGCTTATGTTGGAGATTGGGTATTTCTAATGAGATGATAACGTTTACTCAAGCTAATCTTCCTGACCCAACCTTAATTCAACAACAACAGATAGCGTCATGTGTCAGGGACTTGGAAGTTAAGAGAGCTTTTAAACACTAAGATTTGATGTAATTGTTTGTTTGTTTTGAATTTCGCGCAAAGCTACACGAGGGCTATCTGCGCTAGCCGTCCCTAATTTAGCAATGTAAGACTAGAGGGAAGGCAGCTAGTCATCACCACCCACCGCCAACTCTTGGGCTACTCTTTTATCAACGAAAAGTGGGATTGACCGTCACATTATAACGCCCCCACGGCTGAAAGGGCGAGCATGTTTGGTGGGACGGGGATGCGAACCCGCGACCCGCAGATTGCGTGTTGAGTGTCCTAACCACCTGGCCATGCCGGGCCATTTGATGTAATAAAAGTAGAAATATACAGGTGTATATATGTATATTTCAAAGCACTAAGACAGTTGCTGGCTTATGCAATCATGCTTTGTGGACTGTCTTGACCTTGCAACAGCAACGTACATACACAAATGTTAAGATGTTTTTGTTTAAAATGAAGAAACAGCCAGCTCGCAGTTATTACATTACTACTTATGCAGTGGAGAGATTATTCTAGTATGTTTAGTCTCAGTTAAAAACCCACTTGAAATTTGATCTGTCTATTTTAGTTTATTACAAGAAATTCCAAATAGTTATAATTACGTGGCATATCCAAGAAAGCTGCTGTCTCGTACACCCTTAAAAATGGAATAAAATTTTTAATTGCGTTGATCTTTGTTTATTTCATCACTACTTAGTACAAGCCCAACTAAATCTGTCTGCAGCAGAAAGAGTAAACAATTTGTGTACTCCATCTTAATCTCCCAGGGACCAAACTCCGGTTCTTCCTTGCTACTTCATGGTTCTTGGATGAATGTTGGACGCTCCTTACATTGGGGTCACGACACAGCAGATTCACTAGCCATTTGTAGGTGTTGGGAAAGTTACAAAGTCTGAATGGTATTACTATTCATTTAAAGAGTCTTTCTTCAAAAATAAGACAGTTTGTGATTGCTTCTCTTCAGATAACTTAAACCCCCAGTACCCATCATCAATCTTGTATCTTTCAGCGTGTCCAAGGACTTGTGTTCAATTATCACAGGACGTCACCAAGAAACCTTCTAGATGTTCCTCTCGGCGTGTTCAAGGACTTGTGTTCAATTATCACAGGACGTCACCAAGAAACATTCTTGATGTTTCTCTCGGCGTGTCCAAGGACTTGTGTTCAATTATCACAGGACGTCACCAAGAAACATTCTAGATGTTTCTTTCATCAAAACAGATCGCTGATGGTTATGTTGTATTGCAATAAGAATTACACCAAGTTGTCGTATGGTCCCACAAAAGTATTATAGCAAGTCCCAACATCATTATCGTGACTCTTTGTTTTGCAGCAGGAAATTCTCCGTGATCTTCAATAAGAACTTTTAAGTTTCAAGGCGACTGGCAATCAAAAGCGAAATAATTCAACAGTTATTGTAACTGGTAAATGCATAAGGACTGGTTCATAATCACATAATATATTAATAAATAAACTTAGTATTCCGAGAATTGTTTAATCTCGAAATATAAGTTAAAGGGAGGTCCAGTTCAATCTACACTTACATACTGTATGCTCTTATTATGGTCGTTTTTGTTACGGCTATTCATTCCATTTTGGAAGCTACCTATAGTTTGTGACTGGTATGTAAAAACTATAAACATCCACGACTCCTGGTTTTTCAGCCGTAGTTTGTGTCTGGCAAAAACTATAAACATCCATAACTCCTGTTTTTACAGCCGTAGTTTGTGTCTGGTATATAAAAACTATAAACATCCATAACTCCTGTTTTTACAGCCGTAGTTTGTGTCTGGTATATAAAAACTATAAACATCCATAACTCCTGTTTTTACAGCCGTAGTTTGTGCCTGGTATATAAAAACTATAAACATCCATAACTCCTGTTTT
>NW_013667436.1:57263-62696 GCF_000517525.1 Limulus polyphemus
TCTGGTATATAAAAACTATAAACAACCATAACTCCTTGTTTTAGAGCCGTAGTTTGTGTCTGGTATATAAAAACTATAAACATCCATAACTCCTTGTTTTAGAGCCATACATTTTACTGCTATATATACTTTACAAATATCCATGACCTCTGACCTTACAGACAAACCTTTTATACAGTTATATATAAATATATTTTTGTATTTTTTATACAAATACTATAATTGTCTATCATCTCCGTCCTTACAGCCGTAAGTTTTATCTGGTATACAAACATTATAATCATCCCTCACCTCTTATTTTACAACCATACGTTTTGTTTCTTATAAAGAGTATGAAAACTCCTTATAGAGAAAAGCAAGCTCTTTATAAAAATCTGAGATGTTCGTCACAAATAGGATGGCACAGTTTACACTGTACGCTCTTTCACTTCGTGTGTAAGGTCTGAACTTCATTCACTCGAGCACAAAAAAAGAGTAAAAAAACTGTTTGTGCAGCAGAAGTCATAATAAAAACAATGAAGGCGGGGGATAACTTATTAATAACTAGAACCATGGAGTCATTAGTATAGGCGGAAGTTGGGGTTAAAACATCTGCCACCAACTCGTTTAAATTTGACACGGACAACTGGATTAGTGTTATTGGACTCAGGGAAATAGGAAGTTGTACATCAAATTTCTACGACACGCTTCTCGAGACAACACGTCACTGTGGCGACATGTATGTATCGACTACTGTTAATTTCATGAGTGATATCAGCTTAAATATGCCTAACTCCTTCGTAGGAGTTGATGTAGGCTGATAGACATCTAGATACATAAATAATATTACCAAACGCACCAACTGCTGCCAGATATAACTACATACGTACTTATAAGGGTGTGGGTCTACGTAAGGTATAAATATATGTATGTATAAAGTTATCGTTTACTAATACACATAATATTCACACGAGTTCAACAAAAGGATCAATAGAAATGATATACAAACTTTTTTAAAGAGGCCTTTTCAAGTAATGATATAAAAAATATACTATACCTTCTAAAAGTAATAAGTAATTGTCCAACTATAAAAAAATCTTCGATATCAAAGAGTTCTATATACATTTGACTTTGACGAATATCACATATTCTCTTTATCTTTACGCCATTAACGTCTAAAACATCGGCGTTTTTCTCCTTAGAACTGGGCGTAGCCAAATGGATCAAAGGATCGAGGATTCTAGCGGTGATGCCCCTGACCAAATTCCGCACTTTCAGTTGTGTATTTATTATAAAAGTGACAGTTAGTTCTGTTGCTTGATCCAATGAGCCAAACAAATCCTTTGTGGTAATGGATACTGGTAGCTGGCTGCCTTCTCTCTGGTTAGTTCTTCAGAATGGGGATAGCTATGCCTGAATTCAAAGAGTATTTGACCTGCTCGTTTAGCCCACGTGCACTTAAGATGCCGCCTTTCAGGTTAAAAATTTCCATTTCTTATTATATTTCTTTAAAATAAAATATTAAATGTTTTAATACTGGAGAAAGACTGTACCTTAATTGTAAAAGCCTTCTGACTACAGAATGAAATTCTGACTTTTCAAATATTTGCAACGTACAACCAACCATTATTTTTCTTGAACCTTTCAAACTTCAGTCTCTAAAATAAAAACATTAACCAATTACAGTAGATTAATTACATTCGTATATTTGTACAAAAGAGACTAAACCTAAACTGGGCTAGCTGGGAATGTATGGTTTGGAAGGGATAATCTTTAAATGACTATGTATAGGTCCTTTCCTTTGTTGAGCAAGAAGTATGCTATTGTGATGTATCACTGGATTAAAGGTAACCAGTAATTAAAAATCATGGTTTTTTTGTCTGATGGTTAGGGCGATAGACTTGCAATCTGCTGGACATGAGGTCGAGATCTTCACCCAAAATGATGGCTATTTCAGCTGCGGGGGCATTATAGCGTTACTGTTAATCACACTATTCGTTATTAGCCCAGGAGATGGCAGTGTCGTCTAGTTTCTTCCACTGTAGTCTATCACTTCAAAATTAGGGACCGCTAGAGCAGATAGCTCTCGAATAACTTTTCGCAAAATGTAGCAAATAAACAATAAACATTCATGTTTTTTATAGTAATTTTACGAAATGAAAATTCCAAGTAAACTCAGCCTTCAGTTTAGCAATGTAGGTTTTAATGTCATTCTCACTTAGGTCATGACCTGATATTTTAAACGAAACAGTTGGTAATGCAGAAGTGTACATCACTTGTTGCAGTAGGAAAAGTAGATTTATCTACTACAAGTTTGTACTGCTACAAATATCTGTGAGTTTCCAATCTTCAGTCAGTACAGCCATATCATATAAACGAGTTTTTCTACCATTTTCTGATAGTTAAGGCTTAGCTCTTCTTTATAGTTTGCAATAACTACTGGAGACAACCAAGCATTGTTTGAATGTGGTATTATACTGTCCTTTAACATCCGTCCAATTTCAGTGACAGCAACATGACTGGTTCTCCGATGAAGAAAGACTACTTTGTTTTATTAGACGTACGTCATCAAGGTCTGTATGATGACGTATTCTTATTCTCCTAACCAGATGGACATCTAGCCACACAGACACATGAGCAAACTTCTTGAGTAAATCAATGATTTGTTATCTTTATGACAGGTTCAGAATGTTAGCACCTCGAAAACCATGAACTTTATTTTGAATGTGGTGCAACTGCTATATGGCTGGTTTCCATTACTTTTCTCTATTGTCACACCAATGGCCATTCCAGCTGGTAACAGAATAACCATATGTTCATAATAGCAGATCAGCACTGGCACAGTACTGACACTTTAACACGCGACTTTTTCAAAAGCAAGTAAATCTTCATTTCTAGACAAAGGTCAGTGTTTCACGTGTCATGTTTGTATTCCAATCTGGCCCACCCTGGATGGTCTTCCCGCAGCTCACCTGTTGCACAAGCAAACCTAACTGACAATTTGTGCATTAGATCCATCTCTAAAGATCATAGACAGACAACAACATTTGTTGAGTGAATGACACTCCCAGTATTAGATCTAAAACTGCTCTTCCACTAACATCTGGCTTGTCACTGACAGAAGTACTGGCTAAATTCAAAATGCCAGATGTACTGTAAGATTAGATAAGGAACGATATATGTTCTAGTATCCAGTAGGGATTCAGTCTCTCGTTAAACATGATTACAAGCCTAAATCATGTAATGCCAAGTCTGTGGTTGTAAAAATTAGATATCTGCCATACCTCATCTGAAATGATAGACAGAGCTAACCCAAGCTCCACTAGTTTAAACTAGCATGAGCTATTGCTTACTTTAAACTTTTCTGCATCTTCTGTGATATCACCAGAGTGGAGTTTGTATCCACTACTTCTGTGATATCACCAGAGTGGAGTTTGTATCCACTACTTCTGTGATATCATCAGAGTGAAGAGTTTGTATCCACTACGTCTGTGATATCACCAGAGTGGAGTTTGTATCCACACTCTGATGATATCACAGAAGTAGTGGATACAAACTCCACTCTGGTGATATTACAGAAGTAGTGGATACAAACTCCACTCTGATGATATCACAGAAGTAATGGATACAAACTCCACTCTGGTGATATCACAGAAGTAATGGATACAAACTCCACTCTGGTGATATCACAGAAGTAAGAGTTTGTATCCACTACTTCTGTAATATCACCAGAGTGGAGTTTGTATCAACTACTTCTGTAATATCACCAGAGTGGAGTTTGTATCAACTACTTCTGTGATATCATCAGAGTGGAGTTTTTAATCACTTAACGCTAACCGAGCTAACACACAACGGTTCTACAACGTTGCTGAATAGTTGTAGATTGGTAATTCCACAATGTCATGCATTGTATGTTGTGACAACGTTGTGACACTGTTTTTCAAAAAGATGTATTTTATATACTCATAACTGTAAGTTATTATGTATGTTATTCCACAAAATGATGTTGATACACTAACTTGTATTTTTTGTGTGTGTGGCAATTATTAGGGGCGATTTTCCTAGAATCGAATTATACTTCATTTAACTGTCACTGTTCTCTCGAAGACCAGTTAGCCATACATAAACCAAACACGTTTGTCTGAGTTTAAAGTTAGACCTTCGGTTATTCCTATTCTCTCAAAGACCAGTTACTTAAATATATATCAGTCACTCTGTCTTAACATGCAGATAGACCAACACGTGTATGACTGTAAAGTTAGTCCTCATTTACCAGTCACTGTTCTTTTAAAGACCAGTTACTTAAATATATATCAATCACTCTGTATGAACATACAGATAGCTAAACATTTGTATGACGGTGGAGTTAGTCCTCATTTATCAGTCACTGTTCTCTCAAAGACAAATTAGCTATGCATATATCAGCCACACTGTGTGAGAGCACGATTAGCCCTCTTCCTACCCGCCTTTTGTCAGTTCCTTCTCTGAAAGTATAATTATTCTAGCATTTAACAGCAGACGGACTAACCGTTAACAGTCATTTTCCTGAAAGAAGGCTGGACCAACACTTATCAGTAATTTCTGTCTGAAAGACCAGTTATCACTAGGTGTATGAGTCACAGTTCTGACTGTTCATTTATTCTGAGATTTATAAGCATCATCTTTGAATGTACAATCAGACTAACAGTTGACATTTATTTTTATAAAATCTCACCTAAACTTACATACATGTATATAGTTCAGTCATTTATACGAAAGTGTATCTGGGCCTATGTTTATTAGACCCTTCTGTTTAGACGGACAGCTGAAATTATACTGAACAATCTCGTACCACTAAATTTATCAGATATGTGTTTCTAAAGTTTCAGATATATATACAGGTTTACATTTAACAGTCACACACTGAAAATACAGTTGTCTTATTTGGGTTTTAACTATAGAAAGACCTTGATACATCGTGGATTTCTCGTACGTGAACATTTAATAAATATCTGAAGAGCAAGAAATTTGAATTTGTTAGTGTAGATGACCTAGTTATATCAACTGTTTCTGTTGGTGGTACAATCACATGGGTTCTTCCTGTTTACGTTTATAAATACTGTTAATTTTGTCGGGATCCGAAACATATCATATCATCTCTCCCCACGTGATATAACATCATGATTAGCTGAAGACAGCATTTGAAGCGATATTATCGCTTATTAGCCAATTT
The DNA here is from genome assembly GCF_000517525.1 of Limulus polyphemus. Classification (NCBI taxonomy): domain Eukaryota; kingdom Metazoa; phylum Arthropoda; class Merostomata; order Xiphosura; family Limulidae; genus Limulus; species Limulus polyphemus. The sequence continues at coordinate 62,455 of NW_013667436.1, forward strand.
AGCTTGTTAGAGAGGTAATGGTGTCTTATATATATCGTTAAATGGAGAAACTGGCTTGTATAAGTTTAGATTAAACGTGGTATACGTCGCTAGTACAGTCATTTATAGCCTCGTTCATTAACAATCTCAATCATCGATCTGAAACTAACATTTATCGTGGCATTAGTCAACAACTTAACCGTTAAATGATGTGAGACCTAGGTGAATAGTTTAACTTAATCGTTATATGATGTGAGACCTAG
>NW_013667436.1:63640-64526 GCF_000517525.1 Limulus polyphemus
GGAGTTTGTATCCATTACTTCTGTGATATCATCAGAGTGGAGTTTGTATCCATTACTTCTGTATTATCACCAGAGTGGAGTTTGTATCCACTACTTCTGTGATATCACCAGAGTGGAATTTGTATTCACTACTTCTGTGATATCACCAGAGTAGAGTTTGTATCCACTACGTCTGTGATATCACCAGAGTGGAGTTTGTATCCATTACTTCTGTAATATCACCAGAGTGGAGTTTGTATCCACTACTTCTGTGATATCACCAGAGTGGAGTTTGTATCCATTACTTCTGTGATATAATCAGAGTGGAGTTTGTATCCACTACTTCTGTAATATCACCAGAGTGGAGTTTGTATCCACTACTTCTGTAATATCACCAGAGTGGAGTTTGTATCCACTACTTCTGTGATATCATCAGAGTGGAGTTTTTAATCACTTAACGCTAACCGAGCTAACACACAACGGTTCTACAACGTTGTTGAATAGTTGTAGATTGGTAATTCCACAATGTCATGCATTGTATGTTGTGACAACGTTGTGACACTGTTTTTCAAAAAGATGTGTTTTATGTACTCATAACTGTAAGTTATTATGTATGTTATTCCACAAAATGATGTTGATACACTAACATGTATTTTTTTTTATGTGTGTGTGGCAATTATTAGGGGCAATTTTCCTAGAATCGAATTATACTTCGTTTAATAGTCACTGTTCTCTCGAAGACCAGTTAGCCATACATAAACCAAACACGTTTGTCTGAGTTTAAAGTTAGACCTTCGGTTATTCCTATTCTCTCAAAGACCAGTTACTTAAATATATATCAGTCACTCTGTTTTAACATGCAGATAGACCAACACGTGTATGACTGTAAAGTTAGTCCTCATTTACC
>NW_013667436.1:65526-66235 GCF_000517525.1 Limulus polyphemus
AGTTTAACTTAATCGTTATATGATGTGAGACCTAGATGAATAGTTGAACTTAACGGTTATATGATGTGAGACCTAGGTAAATAGCTTAACTTAATCATTATATGCCGTGAGATGTAGATGAATAGCTTAACTTAACGGCTATATGATGTGAGATCTAGGTGGATAATTTAACTTAATCGTTACATGATGTGAGACTTAGATGAATAGCTTAACTTAACGGTTATATGATGCGAGACCTAGGTGAATAGCTTAACTTAACGGTTATATGATGTGAGACCTATGTGAATAGTTTAACTTAATCGTTATATGACGTGAGACCTTGGTGAATAGTTTAACTTAATCGTTATATGCCGTGAGACGTAGATGAATAGCTTAACTTAACGGTTATATGATGTGAGATCTAGGTGAATAGTTTAACTTAACCGTTAAATGATGTGAGACCTACATGAGTAGTTTAACTTAACCGTTATATGATGTGAGACCTACATGAGTAGTTTAACTTAACCGTTAAATGATGTGAGTCTTAGGTGAATAGTTTAACTTAATCGTTATATGACGTGAGACCTAGGTGAATAGTTTAACTTAATTGTTATATGCCGTGAGACGTAGATGAATAGTTTAACTTAATCGTTATATGCCGTGAGACGTAGATGAATAGTTTAACTTAATCGTTATATGATGTGAGACCTAGGTGAATAGTTTAACTTAA
>NW_013667436.1:66989-69268 GCF_000517525.1 Limulus polyphemus
TATGATGTGAGACCTAGATGAATAGTTTAACTTAACGGTTATATGATGTAAGACCTAGGTGAATAGTTTAACTTAATCATTATGTGACGTGAGACCTAGGTGAATAGTTTAACTTAATCGTCATATGATGTGAGACCTAGATGAATAGTTTAACTTAACGGTTATATGATGTAAGACCTAGGTGAATAGCTTAACTTAATCATTATGTGACGTGAGACCTAGGTGAATAATTTAACTTAATCGTCATATGATGTGAGACCTAGATGAATAGTTTAACTTAACGGTTATATGATGTAAGACCTAGGTGAATAGTTTAACTTAATCATTATGTGACGTGAGACCTAGGTGAATAGTTTAACTTAACGGTTATATGAGGTGAGACCTACATGAGTAGTTTAACGTAATCATTATATGATGTGAGACCTAGATGAATATCTTTACTTAACGGTTATATGATGTGAGACCTAGGTGAATAGTTTAACTTAATCATTATATGATGTGAGACCTAGGTGAATAGTTTAACTTAATCGTTATATGATGTGAGACCTAAATGAATAGGGTCTCACATCATATAACGATTAAGTTAAATTATTCACCTAGGTCTCACGTCACATAATGATTAAGTTAAGCTATTCACCTAGGTCTCACATCATATAACCGTTAAGTTCAACTATTCATCTAGGTCTCACATCATATGACGATTAAGTTAAATTATTCACCTAGGTCTCACGTCACATAATGATTAAGTTAAACTATTCACCTAGGTCTCACGTCACATAACGATTAAGTTAAACTATTCACCTAGGTCTCACGTCACATAAGATTAAGTTAAACTATTCACCTAGGTCTCACATCATATAACGATTAAGTTAAACTATTCACCTAGGTCTCACGTCACATAATGATTAAGTTAAACTATTCACCTAGGTCTCACATCATATAACCGTTAAGTTAAATAGGTGAATAGTTTAACTTAATCGTTATATGATGTGAGACCTACATGAGTAGTTTAACTTAACCGTTATATGATGTGAGACCTACATGAGTAGTTTAACTTAACCGTTAAATGATGTGAGACCTAGGTGAATAGTTTAACTTAATCATTATGTGACGTGAGACCTAGGTGAATAGTTTAACTTAATCGTTATACGACGTGAGAAGTAGATGAATAGTTTAACTTAACCGTTAAATGATGTGAGACCTACATGAGTAGTTTAACTTAACCGTTAAATGATGTGAGACCTACACGAGTAGTTTAACTTAACCGTTAAATGATGTGAGACCTACACGAGTAGTTTAACTTAACCGTTAAATGATGTGAGACCTACATGAGTAGTTTAACTTAACCGTTAAATGATGTGAGACCTAGATGAATAGTTTAACTTAACAGTTAAATGATGTGAGACCTACATGAGTAGTTTAACTTAACCGTTAAATGATGTGAGACCTACATGAATACTTTAACAGTCGAACAACTCTTCGAAACGAAAACGAGAGCTATAGACAAAACTTATAGTAGCTGCTTTAGTTCGTAGCGCAATAACAGCTGTATTTTCTACCTGTCTGACCGTATAGAGATCATAGAGATTTATTTAAAGGTATGGAAGCTAAATCTGTTGGTATCTCTGTGTAATCATACTCCCTATTTGATGGTATTTATAACTGTGTCAATAACAACTAATTGTCTAAACGATTTAATATTGGTTTGCCTGTGTTCTTCTGCCTATCTGGTTACCAAATGCTTGAATATATGAACCATATGTATTTACTGCATATTTCCGTTTATTGATGGTATTTGGTGATTTATTTGTTTAGAATTTTCTCCCAAATCTACACAGGAACTGTTTGGATGTAGACTACAGAGAAGGCAGTTATTTAACAGCACTTACTGCCAACTCTTGTCTAGCCGAATAGTAAAATTTGACCGTCACTCTTATTGCGCTTAGAAAAGTGCGCTTAGAACTCTGACAGTAAAAGACGGCGAACCATGAACACTCACATTCACAGTCAAGCACGATGACCATTAGGTCACGTCATCTTACAACTTATTTTGGAAAAATAGTGTTTACGGGCTTCATTTAATGATCAAAGATTGATTTACTAGTCATTGGCAAATAATGGCAGCTGTCGAGTGTCTACTGTAAATACTTTCTTCTTAACAAACATAGAATGGTAGTGTTATATGAACAAACATAGAATGGTAGTGTTATACGAACAAACATAGAATGGTAGTGTTATACGAACAAACATAGAATGGTAGTGTTATTATGAACAAACAT
>NW_013667436.1:70196-84081 GCF_000517525.1 Limulus polyphemus
CAATATGAACAAACATAGAATGGTAGTGTTATATGAACAAACATAGAATGGTAGTGTTATATGAACAAACATAGAATGGTAGTGTTATATGAACAAACATAGAATGGTAGTGTTATATGAGAAATCAATGGAATAGTATGATATGTCAACTCATAATTGGTCAGAGAATCTGATTTTAAAGAACGATAATCTGAGTTTCAAGTGAAAATAGCAACAGTCTTCATTCATATATATAACAACTTTTGATTTATCTACTGTTTATTTTCAACTCTGACATTGACGGTAGTAATATGTATACGACTGATTTTTTTAAATTGAATTGCAGACATTTTTTAAGTACACTTAATATATCTTTAATTAATACATTAAAATATTTTAATACGACTCAACCAGCAACATGTTGGAAGATTGTTAATATACATAAACATACAGAAATTTATTTATCTTATATTCAAGTAGAAAGTTACAAAATTATAAAACATTGTGAATTTTATAATTCATACGAGTTGTATTTTTAGAGTAAACTGGCAAATAACGAGAATTCTTGTAATTTTAGCTTTGTAATAACATTTTTCCCACACGTTCTATAAAAATGGATATAATCCATTTCAAAACTAAACTTGTTAAATTTTCCATAATTACAATGTATGTACATTAAAAAATTTCATGAAAATTATATAACATATTTGTTTTATATCTACTAGGATGCACAAGAAATTGAATATTGACAAGATGTTGATACATGGTTTGATATCCGACATTTGATTAACGTAATTTCTGGTAAGAATAAAAACAACGAAAAGAATGTCCGGAAACAAAAATGTTAATGTTAATGCGTGAGCTCACCAACCCACTCTTATGGTGTGAAACTTTTCACATCGTCACTTTGCGAACGATGTAGGATAGAGGGCAAAGGCTAGAATACTATTTTGGACTCACTAACAGAAACTTTCTGTTGTAAGTTCAAGTGGGTGGATAAACCTCGCCAATTAAATACATGGAAATCATATAACATACCACAAGGACCAGTACATAGTAACTATGTGTGAATGAAAGAACCAGTCAAGTATTAAAAGTACCACGCAGATACATATTAATCAAAACAACAGTACAACGTTATAAAAGCCAGTGAAATTTAATGTAATGCCTTTTTTTTTGTTGTTGTTACTAAGCGAAAAGCTACACAATGGGTTATCTGTGCTACGCCCAGCGTGGGTATCGAAAACCCAACTTTTAGCGTTATAAGCCCTCAGGCTTACTGCTGAGCCAGCGGGGGGCATTAAGCAATAAAATACATAGAATGTATAAATACTAAGCTAATACTTCAGAAGAAATACACAGAATGTATAAATACTAAGCTAATACTTCAGAAGAAATACACAGAATGTATAAATACTAAACTAATAATTCAGACTTTTAGAACTGACCTACACGTCGCCATAGAGTAACATTCTTTGGTTTGAGGTAAGCTTGAGGGTTTATAATTGTATAAATCAGGTTCGATACTTGATGTGGACAAAGTGTAGATAGCCTGTTGCGTAGGTTTTCACAAAATGAAAAATGTTTCAGTTTAGAAAACATAGTTTGATCTAGGAAATAGCATAAAAGAAAACCAATCTACTTTGAAGGTGTTATTTAAAACTAAACACTGTGACCTACAAAAAAAAGTGAATCGTGATTGGTCTCTTTATCAATCCCATCTATTATCAGTTTCAAACACTTTTCGTCAAGATAATAAACTAGACCCTGCTTGCCATAAACTCCATAAGACATCATTTTAGCTCATTCATCAAAACGTGTAGTGAGCACTTGGTTCATTATTGGTTATTGGTGGTTCAAGTTCGACCAATTAGATGGAAGCACGATTGTTTCTTTGAACAAATTGTTGCACTTACGTCATATCTAACTGACAATTTGACGAAAGAAGCGTATTAATACATTGCCGTGATATCTTTTTATCAATGAAGTTGGGATTGTTGATATCTACAAGATGAGGAGATATTGTGTTTTATCGTTGTTTTTAGTTAGCCTGCTTAACAGATACTAACTATCCGCTGCTAGATATTACTGAATAAGCTGCGAAGTCTGAACTTTGTTAGCTTGTCAATGACAAACTGTTGGTTTAAAAAGTGCAATATTTGTATTTTGCTATAAGTAATCCATAGAAATGATTAAATAATTTCTATGGATGCCGTCAATGATACCTTCATTGATCACACGGAAAATGGGTTTTATTGACAAATAACACTTTTGACATTTAAAGAATTTGTATGTGCCATGGACAAGAGCTTCAGAAATGACAAGAATTTGTTCGTATTTTCTGCAACTACATGTCAAGAGCAAAGATTTTCTTTGTATTTTTGGACTGAAAATACAACTCGGTGTTATACGTGTTTTGTAAGCAGTAATCTCACGAAGGTGTGCATGAACTGTGAATCAAGGAATTTACGGTTCGCGACCCGTTGCTGCAAAATGAGCTCCGTTACTGAAAGAGTAACGGTCAAATTCCCCCTATTAGATCAGGCAAGAGTAGTCCAGAAGATGGCGTCAGGTGTTGTCGAATATCCCTTGAGTAGCTTTACGTGAAATTATGAAACAAACAAACAAGAAAAAAAAAGATGAAGGTCGTGATGATTCATAACTAATTTTGATTTGGTTTATTGTAAATTGCGCGGAAAGCTACGCGAGGGCTATATGCATTAGCCTTCCCTAATTTAGCAGTAAAAGACTAGAGTAAAGGCAGCCAGTCATCACCACCCACTGCCAACCCTTGAGCTACTCTTTTATCAACGAATTGACCGTCACGTTATAACGCCCCCACGGCTAAAAACGCGAGCATGTTTGGTGGAACGGGGATTGGAACCCGCGACACGCAGATTGTGAGTCGAGCGCTCTAACCATCTGGGTATGCCAGGCCGGTAGTAGTATTTATTTAATTATTATTTTATCATAGTGATAAATTTCAAGATTTGGTAATCTATGAGTTATTCCTGTTATCGTTCTTATTAATGCATAGATCTTGTTTTATCTACTACAACTGTTTAGTATAATCTATCGTCAAATATTCCAGTAAAAGAGCCAAAAGTTGCAAACACAAATTGTACATAAAGCCTCCAGTTATTATTAAGTGGTGACTGTTATACATCAGATTGTCGTAAGCCTATATATGATGAATTACCCATGTAGTATCTTTAGGTTGTTGTTAACCCATACGTGATGATTTACCTATGTAGTATCTTTAGGTTGTTGTTAACCCATATGTGATGATTTACCCATGTAGTACCTTAGATTGTCGTTAGCCCATACATGATGATTTACCCATGTAGTATATTAGATTGTCGTTAGCCCATATGTGATGATTTACCCATGTAGTATCTTTAGCTTGTCGTCAGCCCATATGTGATGATTTACCCATGTAGTATCTTTAGATTGTCGTTAGCCCATATGTGATAAATTACCCATGTAGTATATCTAGCTTGTCGTCAGCCCATATGTGATGATTTACCCATGTAGTATCTCTAGCTTGTCGCTAGCCCATATGTGATAAATTACCCATGTAGTATATCTAGCTTGTCGTCAGCCCATATGTGATGATTTACCCATGTAGTATCTCTAGCTTGTCGTCAGCCCATATGCGATGATTTACCCATATAGTATCTTTAGAGGTAGTGGTTATTCAAACGGTACCAGTCATACTTGAACTATATAACTCTTATTAGAACTGTTCACTACAAATTCTGTCGGATATTACGTAACCTAAGTAAAACGTTCGGGTTAATGAATTATTTTCTTTTTGTTAAAATTCCTGACTGAGTTGAGCCTAGGGATTATTGTGTCTGTGCTGAGAATCCCAAGATTCGCGATTCGCGTTCTGTCGCTGTAAAAATAAAAGCGATCCGCGTGTTGGGGTCATGAGTGCGCTTTAAGAGTAACGGCCAAATCCCATTATTCGCGATTCGCGTTCTGTCACTGTACAAATAAAAGCGATCCGCGTGTTGGGGTCATGAGTGCGCTTTAAGAGTAACGGCCAAATCCCATTATTCGCGATTCGCGTTCTGTCGCTGTACAAATAAAAGCGATCCGCGTGTTGGGGCCATGAGTGCGCTTTAAGAGTAACGGCCAAATCCCATTATTCGCGATTCGCGTTCTGTCGCTGTACAAATAAAAGCGATCCGCATGTTGGGGTCACGAGTGCGCTTTAAGAGTAACGGCCAAATCCCATTATTCGTTTAGACAAGAGTTGGCTGTGGTTACTTCTTTCCTTCTAGTCTAATAGTTCAAAATTAAGGATAGTTTAGTGCAGATATCCCTTGCACAATATTATAGGTTGTACTTTTAATGTTTTTATAAAGGCGTTCGTGTTACTTTGGCCTGAGAGAGATTTAGATTTAACGTGACGTGATGAACATGTGACAATTAACTTTTTTTTAGACTAGGGGAAAATCAGCAGATTATTCGTTTATTTAATAAGTTTAGTGAGTCTGCTAAATCAGCTATAGGTTTTTCACAGTTACATCTTTTATAAGTTAGGTGGTAAGCTGTCATTTATATGAGGTGTAGATATCAGGCTTCCTATATATTGTTTCTAAGATGATATTTTTAATGTTATTCTTCGATGAGTAAATCCTAATTGTACAAAATCACATCGTGCGTTGTGCCGTCCAAAAGTGATTCGGATTGCATTATCTTTATCCTTCAGTTCTTCCAAACAATAATCTCTCAGGATAATCCCTTGTGTTCAGTTCTATGATGACCTAGTAACTAGACCCAAAGTTGTTCCTGATAAGTCCTCGTATGTGTATTTTACTATCTTACTCTTGTAGTTATAGTAATTGCCCTCCTTGCCATCACTGGTAGTAGTTATAATAATTGTCCTCCTTGCCATCACTGGTAGTCGTGTAGGTACAGGGATTTTCTAGTCGTACACTTGTAGTTATAATAATTGTCCTCCTTGCCATCACTGGTAGTCGTGTAGGTACAGGGATTTTCTAGTCGTACACTTGTAGTTATAATAATTGTCCTCCTTGCCATCACTGGTAGTCGTGTAGGTACAGGGATTTTCTAGTCTTACTCTTGTAGTTATAATAATTGTTCTCCTTGCCATCACTGGTAGTTCAACTGGTAGTCGTGCAGGTACAGGGATTTTCTAGTCTTACACTTGTAGTTATAGTAATTGTCCTCCTTGCCATCACTGGTAGTCGTGTAGGTACAGGGATTTTCTAGTCGTACACTGTGAAACTGTTTGAAGCAAGTTTAACCGCACATCTACTACCAACAGGTTCTCTTCCTCGATGTCACTTACCCACTCATCACGATGTGTATAGAATATTGCTTCCCACAGTGAGGGTGATTTCCAATTTCCCTCTTGATGAAACTTTGTCACCATTTGCTGTTCTCGTTAATTCATCCTTTTGCTTCATTTGGCAATTATTGCCAGATCGGATCGAGCAGTGATAACTATGTCTACCAACATGTTCAAAGGTTTTCCATCAATGATTCATTCGATTTGTGGACTGGTCTCTTTATATAATGAGTTTTTTATCTACATTGAGGTAGATGAAGTATGCTCAGCGGAACTTGGCCCCTAAAGTCTAGCTAATTCCTGTTTTACAATGCCTTGTTTGTTCCTTTGTCTTGATTGTGCCGTAAAAATCACCATCAAGGTATTGAAAATTTTGGTTTTTTATCATTTGTTAATTCTCCACACTCTTAGCTATAATATCCATGTTTACAGAATTTATAGTAGTTCACTTTTTTGACATCTTTTGGGAGAAGTTCGTATTTCCTACAGGTTTTGTCTGCACTTTCTGGCAATGTCTTTTTAAATTGCAAGTTATGTAGTGGTTTACTTTTTTCACTAAGAGTAATAAATTGTCTAATTAATTCGATTTCTTCTTAATTTCCATCACAAGGAGTTGATGTTTCTGCACTATTTGATATGATGATTCCATAATTTCTGGATGGTGCTTGTAATTGTTTATCTGCTACTTTAATTGATCCCAATTTCATCGCGAATTGTACAGCTTCTTTTAGTGATGTACACATACTTTTCTTTAGCCTAATCTTCATATTCTTATCCTGTATGGCATCTATGAATTAGTTGTGTACTAACGAAATACACCATATCAAGTGGAGCATCTGTATATGATAACTGGGCAAGCCTTCCCATATCTTTCGCAAGTTTATCTAAGGTTTCCTCGTTACTCTGCTCTTAAACTTTGCTTTCTGATGTGGCATTGCGCATCCGTTTGATAAGGCAGCCATAAGTGCCTGATAATTGTTATGGCTCTGAGCTGGAAGTTGTTAAACTGGTAATTATAAGTGTACAATCACATGAATAGGTTACTGTTTAATACTCCATTCATTCAATTTGGAAAGTATTTCAAAATGTGCTTGATATGCCTCTTTCCATCATAGTTTGTTAGTTTCTCGACTGGGTAATGTTGTTGAACTGATTTACCAAATTCCGTAACTTGATGATGTAATAGTGTAGAGCTGGAGTATTCCTGGAAGGTCCTGCTGTTAGAGAAAGCAAAATAGCAGTAGTGAGCAACAGGTGTAAACCAGATGGGTTCTCCTATTACATATTACAAAATTAATGATGTTTTAGGTTGAGATTCTTGAGCGGATGCAAATAGAGATGTGTCTGGTTCTTTCATACTTTACTAGTTCAGTTTCGAAACATATTTTTATTGGTGCCGATGTCCTCTTGCCCTTCTCTTTTTACTGCGTTGATGTCAGTTTGTACTTCCTCCATTTTCTTATTATAATTCTTCTTGTACATATCATATGCCTTTTCAACCTCATAATGTATATTTTCTATCTTATCTTCTATCAAACGTTCGCAATTCTTCTGTAAACTAATGGTAGGCCTAACTGAAATAAAGCTCAACAGTCACTGTGTGGCAAACTTTATCGTAGGTACGTTACAAAAAGATAAAACAACAACAGAAAACTGCTTAATAAACTGACTAACACGCACTCATTAATTAAGTAGTCGATCAGAAAAGCTCTAGCATAATCATTAATTCAATTAACTAATCCAACAATCTACTGATGTTTTTTTATTGTTCCAATATTTTATTCCCAAGTCTCAAGAAAATTCGAGACGTCACGTACTTATCACGTCACTTCAAATCTAGAACAATCTATCCGTTCCTGATTTTGAAATGATATACCAGAGGGAAGACAGTTAGTCAACACCGCCCACCACCAACTCTTGGGTTACTCTTTACCAACGAATAGTGGAATTGACTGTCACATTAATAGGCCCCTACGACAGAAAGGGCGAACGTGTTCGGTAACGGGATTCGAACCCGCTATTTACAGATTGCTCGTCAAGTACCCTAACCAAACACGCCACGCCAAGCAACAAGGCAATACAAGATCCAAAATCAAAACATTAAAGCTACATTCTACTACATTAGCTATGTGTGAAAATTCTAAAAGCAAACAAACGACTTTATATTTCAATAGTAATGTTTTTCAAACAGGCTTTACGATTTTGAGCTTATATTCGAAAGAATACGAAAAATATGGAGAAAAAGACTCAAACATTTCTAAATTTTCCCACCTATTTTATTATACAGTATTGTTGTTAATATTTTATAAAACGTTATTTGTTAAATTTTATCTTTTTTATCACTAAGCTACACAACAGGCTATCTTCGTTTTGTCTAACAAGGAATATCGAACTCCGGATTTTAGCGTTGTAAGCGTGTAAACTTACTACTGGTTCATTAACACTTCTTAACATTCTTTGAAAACATTTAAAGGCTGCTAGAAACAGGTAATTACAACAACATAAATAAATAAAAATAGATTTAACACTTGAATGGAAACAGAGAATACAGAATGGTTTAAAAAAACGTGATTGGACTTCAAAGCTATATAATGATAACGATTAAACCTTTCGCGACTGTAGCAAAATGTTCTTTCAATAACATAGAGGCCCATATTCAACAAATCTTATATTGCCCCCTACTGGAAAAACTATAGAATTTTATGGTGCCATCCTTGTTTGTCGAGACAAAAACAGTAGTGTTTATAGGATTGACGAATAAGGTTTTTCGACGTGGGTGGAACGTGTTTTTCCTCGAGTAAGCCTTCCTTACCATTTTTGGAAATAGCAGTTATATAATAACTCACATAAGATATAGTTCTTCTTTCAATGTGGTATGAAAAAACGAAGAGGGGTTAAATTATCCGGTTATTTTGGTGGTTACACATATAGTAACTGTCAAGTATAGAAATATAGCACAAAAATACAGAATGGGGCATTTTTTTTTCTCGAAACTTCCAGCATCATTGATTACTTAAACTGATTTATTTTATTGTTTCCAGGTATGTTAAACTTATTTCCCAAGAAACTCTCTTAAGGTGTTCACAATCAAAATATTTCACCTTGGAGGTCATTGACATTTACTTTTTGGAATATTTTCATAGTTTTTCTTCATGTCTCGTTTTATAAGCTGTACTATTTCCTATAGATCATTTTCTAGACGGTTCTACTACGATTAGTGTCTGGCGAAAAGCTTCAGCAGATATTTCTTTTGCAACATCTCAACCAACAATTGGTCCAGTTATCAACGTTATTTTCAAGTTTTGAACAACTCGACTTTCAAGATCTACATATCTACACGTGCCGATGTTTCCGTTTATTAACGTTATATTTTAAGATCTGTGCAAGAACTCAGCTAACAGATGTTTCCGTATATCAAAGCTATTTTCATGTCTCGTTTCTGAATGGCGCGGCGGTAGGCTTAAGACTTATAACGCTAAGTTTCTTAGTTCGATCCTTTCAGCGACAGAAGCACAGACTGTCTATTGAGAAGTTGTGCACTTAACAACAAACAGACTGATGGTGCACGAAATTAGTTTATATTAAAGTGGAAAAAAGAAATTGTTTTTTTTTTACAAAAAGTAAGCAATAGCTCATAAACCTATGTAGGATACACACATACACATACAACTGGCGTAGTCGAAAACCAAATTATTTAGCAAAAATGGTTGATTTTTCACATAAAATCAATCAATTTTCAGCATTTAAAAATAATCAATGTTTGCAGAATTTTAATACAACATATATAGACATAAAAGTGAATAAAAGTAAAGAAGTAGACAGTATAAAAATATAATTAAAGCGTCAAACTGATGTGAAACAGCTGAGGCAATGTTAATTTTAATCATCTAGAAAGCATGCTGTCCTGGGGTCGTATTTCACATAGATTAATAGCAATAATTATAGGGTCAGATGTTTATCATTATGCACATTTTAGGTTTCTATTACACGATGTATGTCATTGGTGAATCGTGTTGATATGGTTTATACAATCAGAAACTACTTGGTTTCATTTTAAACAGAACAAGGCTCGACTTCTCCATAACAGGAAGAGACTTAATCCGCCACGTTACAAAACTAGTTATCAGTAATTGATCGAGAGGTGTTTGTTTTTCTTCAGCTCAAGAAGGTAAAGAAGACAAACATTATGTGCACGTGCTTTCAACCCAACAGACGGTCTGTGTTTTTAGCCCTTAAATGACATGAATATCCACAAACGGGTCTCATTACACTAGCACGTCAGATATACATGTTTATATTCATCATCAGAGTGGAGATAAAATATAAATCCAAACTGTGCTCCCGTTTACATTTGTCCAGTAAATGTGAGTTATGGTTATTTAAAGTAAAAATCTATTTTCTGTGTTTATGAAGTATAAAGTTGATGTTTAGATTGCAAACAGGATCCAAATCTATAGCTTTTGACCTATCTCAATCAAACTTGGCATTCACCCTCCCTGGAGAGTGTCATAAACGTCACTCGGTCTAACACAGCATGTTACTCTTTGGGATTCCTACGTCTTACCCGTACTTTTTATATACATTTACAAAGTACAAATGTATGCTTGTAAAAGAAAAATGCCTACGGCAATAGATCCCAAAAACCTTGAAGACATTTAGGCTCCCAAAACTATTTGGAATATTTTGTCTATCGGATATAATCCAAATAAAGCCGACAAAAAACAAAACACCTTAAAAGGGAAATCAAACAGGGGCCAAGTTTAGGTGTTGGAACCCATAACTTTCTAAACCTCATTTCCATCTTCAACCAGTTGTGGACATGGTAGTTATATAAATAATTTATATTCTTGAGTAAAGTGATGGCAATAAATTAAAAAAATAATTGGGAATAGAAAAACAGATTAATTTTGTATTTGAATTTAATTAAAAGTAAATCAGCTCAACGATTATCATATCTGCTGATAATTATTATGGCCGTCATAACTTTTTTCATTGAAGTTCGAAATTGAATAACTTTTTATATTTCCTATATTGTTTCACTTATACTTTTGATACGACACAGAAACGAAACAGAAGCCTGAGAAATAATCAGGAGTGCTCAGAAACTGTTTCTCTTCGCTCCACTCGCGGAATTAAGGATTATTCTTTAAGTGAGTTGCTATATTTATATGTTTAAATGCATATTATTTTAAGTATTAACATTTCACTTTTAACGAGGGAGAAATGCCCATTCTCAGTTGTTTAGGGAAATGGGTCATATGAACAAAAATATATAAACTTTGGTCTATTAACAGTTTATTTGTGCAACAAATACTGGGTTTGGTTTGTTTGAAAGTTCGTGCAAAGCTAAACGAGAGCTATCTGCGCTAGCCGTCCCTAATGTAGTAGTGAAAGACTAGAAGGAAGGCAGCTAGTCATCACCACCCACCGCCAACTCTTGAGCTACTCTTTTATCAACGAATATTGGGATTGACGGTCAGATTATAAAGCCCCCACGGCTGAGAGGGCGAGCATGTTTGAGGGAGGGGGACGTGGATTCAAACCCGCGACCCTCAAATTGCGAGTCGAACGCCCTAATCACCTGGCCATGCCAAGCCTACAAATATTGAAAATAAAAATATTATTTAATGTTTACTTAAATTCAATGAAAATTTATCCAAGACCATAATCAAGAGAAATTAAAATCATGGCTTTGGTGTCATTTTTCATTTGCTTCAAATACAAAATTACCGGGTTTCGATACCCGTGGTGGGCAGAGCACAGATAGTCCATTGAGTAATCTTGTGCTTAACTCATTCAACCAAACAAAAAATACAAAATTAAATAATTTTCTGTTTCTTATATATTTTTTTACTTGTTTCCATCATTTTTCTCAAAAGTATAAACTACGTGTGGGTTTGTCCGATCAAAGGATCGCATTCACAAACCCGCTATTATAATCCATTATTGATTAGCTGTATTATAATTGTGATTCGTACTTTACTATATCAGCTATCTTAATTGAAGAAAACAGCTCACCTTAAATCAACACCCCGGGGCACCAAGATGCCTATATTAGAGTGTGAAGCAATATTCGGTCATGGAACATCTTTGTTTTATATTATATATATATATACTCGTGTATCTCTGTAAACTACTTGCACCTGAGGATGACAAAATCTTGTCGAAACATCGTACATTTATATAAAAGTTTTTCATTACCCAGTCAAGCCGTCTCAAGATGCAGATGAACGATAACTCATTACTGTAGTCATGAACACCAAAGTTTATCATGTTACACTCGACATATTCACAGTCATGAACACCAAAGCTTACCATGTTACACTCGGCATATCCACCGTCATGAACACCAAAGCTTACCTTGTTACATTCTACATATCCACTGTCATGAACACCAAAGCTTACCTTGTTACATTCTACATATCCACCGTCATTATCACCAAAGCTTACCATGTTACACTCTACATATCCACCGTCATGAACACCAAAGCTTACCATGTTACACTCGACATAATATGTCGACTGTAACATGTTAAGCTTTGGTGTTCTTGACAGTGAATATGTCGACTGTAACATGTTAAGCTTTGGTGTTCATGACAGTGAATATGTCGAGTGTAACATGGTAATCTTTGGTGATAATGACGGTGGATATGTCGAGTGTAACATGGTAATATTTGGTGATAATGACATGGTAAGCTTTGATCATCATGACTGTGAATATGTCGAGTGTAACATGGTAAACTTTGGTGTTCATGACAGTGGATACGTCGAGTGTAACATGGTAAACTTTGGTGTTCATTACAGTGGATACGTCGAGTGTAAAATGGTAAACTTTGGTGTTCATGACAGTGGATATGTAGAGTGTAACATGGTAATCTTTGGTGATAATGACGGTGGATATGTCGAGTGTAACATGATAAGCTTTGGTGTTCATCACAGTGAACTACTGTAATGGAGAGAAAAGAGTAGCATGTTACAGTCGACATATCCACTGTCATGAAGAATAAAACTTGCCATGAGGTTTCTGTAGTTCTTTTACTACCTTTGTCAAATCAATTAATGCTGAAAAGAATTTAAAGACAAAAGAGAAATTTGTTGATAAGGGCGTTGTTAAAGTTTTTGAGAAACCCTTTTTATTATTTAACCACAAAAATATATTGAGTATAACTTGAAGCTAAAGCATACACTGGAAATGTATAAAAAAGAACCAAGAAATGGCGTAAAAAATGCCTGAATCACTTACAGTGTGGAAGTCTGTAAGACCGAATAGTACGTAGTTGAAACATGATGGGAGATAATGATGATAGTGCACGAAAAATACCTCGCCTCTAACGGACCCCCACACACACACTCAAGTGGTTCAGCGGTAAGTCTTTAGGCTTATGAAGCTAAAATTCGATTTTTGAAATGCGTGGGGAGTATAGTACAAACAGCCTAATATGCAGCTTCGCGCTTAACAACAACCAACCTTCCCTGTCAGTATAACCTGAACAAGTCGTTTAATGGAAGTTCTAGGTTTCACGTAATTTAAAAACCTACATGTATACATACATCTGTTGTTAGGAATGGAACTTTCTTGTGAGGAGGGATAACCGTTTATGACACAAAGAAAATTTGGACAGAGAAATAAAGACTTTAGAAAGTGTATTTGAATAAAATATATACTCTCAAAACAAAATGTTTCAAAAAACTGTATCTGCAAAAGGTAAGAGTACTAAACACAACTTCGTGATTGACACTTAAATTCTCAAACATGTGACGTTCAGCATTCTTAGGTCTTCACCGGCAAAAAGTCGTGTTTAGCATGCCGGACTGTGGATCTGAGGTTCTGCGATTCGCGTCCCGTAACCGACAATATATATATACATCACGTTCCTCACTTTTGGGACCGTCGGTACCTTCTACAATTGACGATCAACTCCCACTCTTAGGTCTGACAGTTGGCTGTGGGTGGTTTTGATTAAGCTTCCTTTAGTCTATAGCTTCAAAATTAAAGACGAATACTGCAGATAGCTCTCGTGTAGCTTTAAGCGAAATTTAACAAACCAAAAACGCTGACAAAATTTTCTACAGCTACACCTGACACTCAGCAGAAAGGCGTGATGTACAGGATCACGTGTGGGTGCAATAAAGACTACACTGGTAAATCCGAACGCCAACCTGAAATTAGGTACAGAGAACACCTTCAATTCGAGATGAACTTACTGGGGGTTCTGAACATCGCCTTTGCTGTCACTCTTACAGTGGGTCAAATAGACATCAAAGAGTAGGAAAACAATTTTGGCTGGGGTAAAATAAAGGACGCCATCTACGTCAGAAAAAAGCAGGACATGAACATTGGTTTGAACGTAACAATTTTCATGATTTGGAAATTGACCTCGTGTGGAATGAGTTAATGTAAATACTGTGGTTAATGATGTTGCTGTACTTTTCAATGTTCACGTTGTTCGTTCAGTGGATTAAATACAATCTTTCCTTCAACTAAATATACACAAATTTATACATTTAATTCAATCATTTTTACATTTTACAGAGAACACTTATTTTATAATTTTACATTGTTATGCGTGTTTGTCCCAATTC
>NW_013667436.1:85081-88330 GCF_000517525.1 Limulus polyphemus
AACAATTGTCAGAATTCTGGCTGCACTTGGTGGGCTTAAAGAATTTAATTATCATTTTGTAACTTCTATGTGTTACTCAACGTTAAGCTCATACCACTAAATCTATTGTTCTACCTCAAAAGTTTTATAAACATGCACGTTAAGGCAAATCTAATGACGTCATAAGTACTTATGTGAGGTTCAGCGATACAAATCTAATGACGTCATAAGTACTTATGTAGGTTCAGCGATACAAATCTAATGACGTCATAAGTACTTATGTGAGGTTCAGCGATACATCTAAGGGCTAACAGCGTAAAAAGTCGTGTTTTGATATTTGCAGTGGGCAGAACAAAGATATCCAATTATCTAATTCGTGCTAAACAACAAACAAACAAAAGTTATGTGAGCGTAGATGTATACTTGTGAAATGTTATTATTACTGTACTATTGAAATTTTTATTATTGCACTAAGAATATTTATAAACGCATGCATTCGAACCCTAAACCTCGTTAAAATCATAAATAATATTCAATGTTAAACTGGTACACAATTAAAATCTTAAATTTTAATTGTGTACTAGTTTAACGTTGAATATTATTTATGAATTTAACTTTATACACAAGTGCCAAAATACTATAACTAAATCTCGTGTTTTTTATTGTTATTATTCTCTATCTCTGTCTGACAAAGTGTGGCTTCTCCAATTGTTATCTTTGACTAATAACCATCTTGGCGATTTACAACCTGTGGGCGTGTTTGTAGCCTATCCGGACTTTATACATACTTTGAGATTTCTTAAGTTTTGTACGTCGCAAGAACATATAACTCTAAGCAGACTTAAAATGTTCACTCATATATTATACTGACCTTTTAAGACCTTAAAGTTGGGGTTATAAACTTCAAAAGCTGGGGAAGTATTGTAAACCATCAGGCTTCATATTTGTGATCCCCTCTTTCTTTTTTCTTTTTTACAGAGAAACAAGTAAATATGCTTTAAAAAATGTTTAAACAAAAGACACCACGTTTCGCATTTGGATTGCTTACCGGTGGCTCAACGATAAGCTAAAATTTAGGATTCAATCCTCGCAGTTGACAAAGCGCAGATAGGCCATTGTGAAGCTTTGCACTTGAAAGCAAACAAACAAACAAAAATCACAGAGTAGTGATGGAAGTGTGCGAAACTGTCGTGTGCTATAAGATCTTAGAGTACTAATGAAAGTGTGCGAAACTGTTGTGTGCTATAAGATCTTAGAGTACTAATGAAAGTGTGCGAAACTGTTGTGTGCTATAAGATCTTAGAGTACTAATGAAAGTGTGCGAAACTGTCGTGTGCTATAAGATCTTAGAGTACTAATGAAAGTGTGCGAAACTGTTGTGTGCTATAAGATCTTAGAGTAGTAATGAAAGTGTGCGAAACTGTTGTGTGCTATAAGATCACAGAGTAGTAATGGAAGTGTGCGAAACTGTTGTGTGCTTTAAGATCACAGAGTAGTAATGGAAGTGTGCGAAACTGTTGTGTGCTATAAGATCACAGAGTAGTAATGGAAGTGTGCGAAACTGTTGTGTGCTATAAGATCACATAATAGTAATGGAAGTGTGCGAAACTGTTGTGTTCTATAAGATCAGTATTGATGCTACGTCATTCAGCAGCGACGTAATATCTGCGCCCCCAGTGGTACAGCGATATGTCTGCGGACTCATAACGCTAGAAACCGGGTTTCGATATTCGTGGTGGGCAGAGCACAGATAGCCCATTCTGTTATTATGTGCTTAACTTCCAAAAAACAAACAACTTGAATATCTGCGCTAGCCGTCCCTAATTTAGCAGTGAAAGACTATAGTCATCACCGCCAACTCGTGGGCTACTCTTTTACCAACGAATAGTGGGATTGACCGTCACTTTACAACGCTCCCACGGCTAAAAGGGGTGAGCATGTTTGGTGGGACGAGGATTCGAACCCACGACCCTCAGACTGCGAGTCAAGCATCCCTAACCACCTGGCCATGCCGGGCCCAAAACGTAATAGAAGTCAATAGCAGCTGAATAAGGAAAGACTATACACCTGTAAGTTTAATAGTGTTAGTTTATATATTTGTTGATAGAAAGGTTATTTTGTTTTTCTTTGTCAGATATTTTAACACCTGAAAAATCAAATTAAGAAAGTTTTCAAATTTTTCATATAATGTTGTCGAAATCTGTCGATTAGCTTCACCGATGTCAAGATAATCACACTATTTAACCCGCTGACTTCTGATTCGCTGTATAGGGTACGGTCCGCTTCCGGCAACTGAATGCGGGTGTGCCATATACGGTATACGGCTAGCTGAAATTCCGTGCGCGTTTAGAGCAACTGCAGTCAATGGGTTAATCTGACATAATAAATTTTCTTAGAGAAACTGACCTAATAATTATTTTGACCGTATATTTTCTACTTATTATGTAAAAGTTACAAAATATACAAACAACACACGATGAAAGGACGATTTTTTTAAACTCTCATTGTTCTCTCTTCGAACTATAATTAATTTTTCAGGAACGAAAATGTTTTAAATGTCACATGGTAAGGAAATCTATTTCAATTTGTAACATGAGTTGAATTTTTAACGCGTTTTCCTCAGTTACAAAACTTTGTCGAGAGAAACAAATACTTCGTACGAAAACGTTTTAATGATCCCTATTTATTGTTTAGTGACTTCATTGAATACCAACACCTGAGTGTGTAACATCGTCCTTTGAAATTTAATGATCCCTATTCATTGTTCAGTGACTTCAATGAATACCAACACCTGAGTGTGAAAGGACGATGTCACACACTCAGGTGTTGGTATTCATTGAAGTCACTAAACAATAAATAGGGATCATTAAATTTGAAAGGACGATGTCACACACTCAGGTGTTGGTATTCATTGAAGTCACTAAACAATAAATAGGGATCATTAAATTTGAAAGGACGATGTCACAAAATTTAATGATCCCTATTTATTGTTTAGTGACTTCAATGAATACCAACACCTGAGTGTGTAACATCGTCCTTTGAAATTTAATGATCCCTATTCATTGTTCAGTGACTTCAATGAATACCAACACCTGAGTGTGTGGCATCGTCCTTTCAAATTTAATGATCCCTATTTATTGTTTAGTGACTCAATGAATACCAACACCTGAGTGTGTGGCATCGTCCTTTCAAATTTAATGATCCCTATTTATTGTTTAGTGACTCAATGAATACCAACACCTGAGTGTGTGACATCGTCCTTTCAAATTT
>NW_013667436.1:89172-90925 GCF_000517525.1 Limulus polyphemus
ACTTGTTGGATAAAACTTGTTTTCACTCATGGATTCTTAGAACATATATAATAAACTTGTTGGATAAAACTTGTTTTCACTCATGGATTATTAGAACATATATAATAAACTAGTTGGATAAAACTTGCTTTCACTCATGGATTCTTAGAACATATATAATAAACTTGTTGGATAAAACTTGCTTTCACTCATGGATTATTAGAACATATATAATAAACTAGTTGGACAAAACTTGCTTTCACTCATGGATTATTAGAACATATATAATAAACTAGTTGGATAAAACTTGCTTTCACTCATGGATTCTTAGAACATATATAATAAACTTGTTGGATAAAACAGGCGAAACTGGGTTCCTCTTCAAGTCACCCAATGGCTCAGCGATAAGTCTGAAGGCTGATAACCGGGTGTCGATACATGTGGTGGGCACAACACAGATAACCCATCGTGTAGCTTAACAACAAACAAACGAAAATTTCCTTTCGAACGATAATCCTTTGATGCAGAAATATTTAATTAGGATCTGAAATTTTAAGTGATTTTGAAAATATCCCAGTTCACAACTAGTAGTTTTCTCAACCGTTATTTTGTCATTGTAGTACGATCTTCAGGTTCTCGTACCCCTCACATTTGTGGTGTTTCCAAAATCCATAAGCCGAATTCTTTGTTACTTCTCATTGTTTCTTTTAAAAGGTTTACAAATATAATCTTGTAAGACTCTTAGCTTGAATATTTGCCTCCTTATATCACAATGGCTTGCTTCTTCTTTTATACAAAAATTAGAAGCTTTTTTTAAAAATGTTATGTTTAATTTTGATGTATTTGTTTGTTTGTTTGAAGTTAAGCACAAAGCTACACAATGGTCACTCTGTGCTCTGTCCACTACGGTGTCGAAACCCGGTTTCTAGCGTTATAAGTCCGTAGACATACCGCTGTGCGACTGGGGGGGGGGGCAATTTTGATATAAAAACGTTTCCATATACATACAAACAAGTTGAGGAAGCGATTTGCTGTGCACTGGAATTTTATGGGAATTATTTTTATCCTATTTAGATGTATCCGTCTGTAGTTGTTCTATAGAACACATTTTTATTATCTTTGCAAAATTTTATTACCGTTTGACATCAATTTGTCAACCTACATAAAAGACATTATCCATGTGACCTCTTTAGCTCATGGATCAGATCATTCTACCCCTTGTTCCTCACCATACTAGTTTCATTTAAACCTCCTGATCCTTTGATAGACATAAACTGCTTCAATTAATTGAGCTGATTCTTTTTTTTTTTTTAAGAGCTTTCGTTTTGAACGAAAATTACTACATGGGTTTGCTACATTGAAAATTGACCTAACTTCTGGAAACCTTTAAGTTAAACATAAATAAAAGTGACTGAACCTATGGTTTACCTCAGAAACAATGATGGCGTAGTAGAATCAGTACTTATAGCTAAAACAGCACTATAGAGCTGTAGAGGCACTACACAGCTGTGGAAACACTATAGAGCTGTAGAGGCACTATACAGCTGTAGAGACACTATAGAATTACTGTAGAGCTGTAGAGACAATGTAGAGCTGTAGAGGCACTACACAGCTGTAGAAACACTATAGAGCTGTAGAGGCACTATACAGCTGTAGAGACACTATAGAATCACTGTAGAGCTGTAGAGACAATGTAGAGCTGTAGAGGCACTATACAGCTGTAGAGACACTGCAGAGCTGTAGAGACACTATAGAATCACTGTAGAGCTGTAGA
>NW_013667436.1:91785-100520 GCF_000517525.1 Limulus polyphemus
TTCTTTCTTGTTTTAAAAACAGATATTTCTTGACTGCTGTAACACAAGCCTGCTCAACCGTTTCTTTCTTGTTTTAAAAACAGATATTTCTTGACTGCTGTAACACAAGCCTGCCCAACCGCATAGTGTCTAATGGAATGTAAATAAATGAAGCTAATCTCATCATTGTTTGTTTCTTTATTTTAGTGCAAAGTTCATTATGGGATATTGAAGCCCAGATTTTAGCGTTATAAGTCCGTAAATTTACAGCAGACACACCATAAGATATTATTGAGGATATGTAAATCGAACCATAAACTAAAATTGGAAAAATAATCTAACAGTAGTATCGGATTAACGCATAGGCGGCCTAGGCCCGGTCCTAGGGCCCTGGCCATACAGGAGCTCCGCCGACCACCCACAAGAAAACAAAAACTATGGTTCGTAAAACTAGTAGCATAGAGGCAAGAGTGACATATTTTTATTATTCCCAAATATTACTTTGGCCTAGGGTCCCACTAACCACTAATCCGGCCCTTTCTAACAGTAGTCTATTTGACTATTAATTTTATACCTGCTGTTTTATTGGGTAACCCTTCTAATTTCTGTTTATAAACTTGCTATTATTACTCAACTATTTTTAAGACGTTTGTATTTAAAAATTTTGGAACATTTATTGAATGTTGTTAAAGGACGATTTACATCTAAGTACTTACCTGAATTCTAATTTTTTGTTTGACGACATTGCATACTCCTAGTTAGACCAGTATGTTAAATTATCTAATGGATCAATTTTTTAGGTCTGATCTATGCTTTGATCAAAAGTTAGTGATAAAACCAAAATCATATGTTGTCTTCTGTCTGTCAAACAACAAAGACATATACACACAACAATTAGTTAATTAAATTATTTATATAGCAAAACAATGTTTTACAACTTTTCACTAGGAATAACTTACATGAGATGCTTTATTAATATTATGAATAAGTTTGAAGCATCTATATATAGTATGAAATACGGATTGATAGAAAATTATCTTTTCAATTGTTAAGATTTATTTTTTAACTAAGTAAGGAAATACAACCACCCAGTTTTCACCAACTTGTAGCCCAACTCAAACACTTTTTATTAACATGTCAGTAGACTTCTACGTGTGCACAATTATTGGTTCTCAGCACATGTAATCGATTCGATTTCAGTCCATGTTCGCTGCAACATGTCTACAGTTACAGTGGCGATGGCGTCCGCCTGGTCTTTAGCACCGTGATGTTTGCTATAGGTGTGCGATACACGATATCTTTAACATACCCCCATACTACTTTTCTGTACTGGCGTCTGTTATTACGCTGCACAAACGCGGCATTGAGCATTTTCTTGCACGGTTGTCATTTTACAGGGTAACACTGTAAAAAAATGTTAAAAACTGCACGGTTGTATTACCTTAGTTGTTTAATTATTACATTTTCAAATAGGAAAGATAATTTTGGGCCACCTTCTGAGATTCCAAATTTTATTTTTTTATGATTATGTTTATCGTTCACTTATTATTTCCTTCTATCATTTAGTATATCTATGAATTTTTAGTGCATTAAAACGCTAACCTACCTTCTACATAATCATTTGACACCAACTTCCCTAGCTGTGACGTACAGATACTATTAATGTATCAGAAGAGTATGTAAATTTATGAGTACATAAGGTTGTAATCTCGTGACTTAAATACCATGCAAGAAGCTTCACTAAGAAAGAGGTTTGGTTTGTTTTGAATTTCGCGCAAAGCTACACGATGGCTATGTACACTAGCCGTCCCTAATTTAGCAGTGAAAGATTATAAGAAAGGCACTGCCAACTCTTGGACTATTCTTTTACCAACGAATAGTGGGATTAACCGTCACATTATAACGCCCCCACGACTGAAAAGGCGAGCATGTTTGGTGAGACGGGGATTTGAACCCGCGACCCTAAGAGAGAGAGAAAGAGTCACGAGATAGTTATTGAAGAGTATAGTTATTGCTGAATGTCACCCGATATTGTTATTGATACTGAAAGGTATTGTTTGAATGTTGTAACTGCTGTATTATTATTTTTTTCGGAATTAGGTGTTTTCTTTCTGGTTTCATTATAATCGATTTATTAATATTTATAATAAATTATATATTAATATTGGTGTGATGTCCTGGCCAGGCATTTGTTTATTAACTGAGTTGAATTTATTTCTAAGTGTTGTTATTGTAAATAAATTTTGTTTTTGTTGTTGAACCCTGGTTGTAGACCGTTAAAACCTTGTATTGTAGCACATTAGCTTCAACAACTAAGTTATTCTTTCATCTTTCACAATAGGATTAAAATTTACCAAAAACCAAAGAACGCGGTTAAGACTGATTAAAAATGTTAGACGAAGAAATATAAAAAAACATTAGAAGTTTTATAAGAAATTTCCCGGGCCTTAAAACCAAACTATGCTGTTGTGCCAAAACTAAATTTCCAGTTCTTGGCAGAAAATTATAAATTTACGTTGAGACAGATATCCCAAATAATTTTATTTAAAATGAAATAGTAAATGAAAGTTGTACGTAAGATAAACCATTGTGGGAGAAACGATAGCTACAACAAATATTTTCAGGGCCACAAGAAAACTAAGGAGTAATGACACATGGATTTATTAACTTTTCATCATAAATTTTTAATGAAAGAAATTATCAGTTAAGTTTTTTGTTAAAAATGTTTATCAGTCTTAGAAATTTAAAACACATAAACTACTTATTAGAAACACAATAACCCAGTATGTAAAAACCGATATGGTGAACTGGTTAGGGATGAGCTCATTGCAATTCTGGTTTAAACCAAACGCACGAGAAGTTTTACACCATCAGTTACAAGACAATAATCATCACACAGCCTTGTAGAAAGTCCATTATCCCTCTATTCTGTCTTATACAACTTTACTTTAAGGCCAGGTCAATTTGTTTGTTTTTCAAATATTCGCACAAAGCTGTGTGTTTTCTTATAGCAAAGCCACATTGAGCTATCTGTTGTGTCCACCGAGAGGAATCGAACCCCTGGTTTTAGCGATGTAACTTAGAAGACTTACCACTGTCCCACCGGGGGGCATGCGCAAAGCTACTAAAGAAATATCTGCACTAGAAGGCAGCTAGTCAACAGCACCCACTGTCAACGTTTGGGTTACTCTTTACTGTTCGAATAGTAGAATTTAACTATCACGTTTCTAATGCATTCATTACGCCAAAACGTGTAGCGCGATTCTTTTATTCCTCTCTCTTTTTTCGCGGAAATGGGACGAGAAGTCTGAACCAGAAAGTACACATTCCGGTATCTCGGCTCCTTCAGCTTTTCCTGCCAAAGCTCTCGTTGGCTTTACGAATCGCCATCGCAAGTTAAGCGTAATATATACAAACACAAATATTTATATTTCATTTCCGTAAAGTAGGATTTTTTGCTAATTAACAATTATATTCAAGTTGACAGTGTTGTTGTGTTGATTAGCGTGTGCTATACGTTAAATACGGCAGGCAAAATTTCCCACTTAATTAAGGCAAAACCTAGAGTATCATTAAAAAACAACAACAAGAAAACGTCATTCACGCGATGAGCTGTCCTTAAATTATATTGTAACATTGTTAGTTTTAACTATGAAGTGGTAAGAACTCTAACAAAATGTGCCATTTACAGATTTAAAAATAGGGGAACCACGAATTCTTTTTTTTTTTTTGTTGTTGTTCAATGAACTTATTTCAACTTGCAATACAAGAACAGTTCTTATTTCATACACTTGGGGCCCCGACATGGACAGGTGGTTAGTGTGCTCTACTCACAATCTGCGTGTCGCGGGTTCCAATCCCCATCCCACCAAACATGTTCGCTTTTTCAGCCGTGAGGGCGTTATAATGTGACGGTCAATCCCACTACTCGTTGGTAAAAGAGTAGCTCAAGAGTTGGCGGTGGATAATGATGATGACTAGCTGCCTTCCCTCTAGTCTTACACTGATAAATTAGGGACGGCTAGCGCAGATAGCACTTTACGCGATATTCAAAACACACACTCATACACTTGGTATAAACAGGTAAGAATGCAGTTCGATAAAGAGTTATGCAATGTTTCAAGTATACAAGAAAATGTATACGTATTCTTACATATACCATAAGATTAATTATAAATATTTCGTTTTAAAGATTGCTCGAAATTATCTTTGATCCTCAAACGTAAGCTTATGATACCTCATGTGGACGTTTTGAGAACGATTGTCACCATTTCGGATGTTTAATGTACTCCATTTGCACGAAAGCGAAGACTAAATTTGTGTTACGCTTAATTCGAACCCAGCCATCAATTTCAATGATGACGTTGAGGTGAATTTTGTTGAAATTAGGATGTAAGTTGTTGAATGTTGTTGATATGGTTTAAAAAATATTATTCCTCAAGGTCAGAGTTAAAACCACAGAAAACATCATCAGCATACCACATTCATTTTTCAGACCACTTCCTTATTTGTGCCTGCAGATAAGAATACACAATATGGATTGGGAATGAAATATTGTTAAACTCACGTTAATTATGTTAGCCTAACCACTTCTCATAACACATTCATAAATTCTACTTAGGAAGATCCTGAATATTTGAAGGAAACTTTATAACTTTAAAAGGGAAGGTTTATGCAGTAATTTCAACTGTTCTGTTGTGGTAAAAATGTTTACATTTTATGTCGCAGGAAAGATATTTTATTTCTAAATGTACCTACTTCAAGCAATTTTGTGTTATTAAGATTTCTTCCGGAAATTTCGCTTATCTGATAAGCGGCTGTCAGAAAGGGTGGACCCCTCCCCTCTCCCTTCTGTTAACTACGTTTTTAAAATTCAAAACCCTATAGTGATTTGTTTCTCTAATAACTAAAACTATTTAAAACAGGTTTTAACTGGCACGCGATTCTGTCATGGCTGTTTTGATATACTTGCAAGAATTATTTCATAAGAAAGTTTTTAAACATGTTTGTATATTTGAAAGTGTCCGAAGGTTTCAAAAAATATTCATATTTATTGATGTATGTATTTACTATAATGCTGTGGCTGGATAGATATTCGGTCGTTGAGCGCGACCTGGGAGGGTCAGGTTTTAATCAGACTTCCTCCTCCCCGTTATAATGATACACATTTTTTGTCTGTACTGAAAATGCGAGCGTACCTTACTGTTTAAATGTGCATGTACGCGCACTCTAACGAATGTTTATATAATTTCGTAAACAGTTTATACAACAACATATTAAAAGTTTGTCAAAGTTTTTAAAAAGGTCTAACGTTAGGTCGTAAAATAATATTAAAACATTTTTTTTTATTTATAGTATTAAGTACAGTTAAGTTTAGTCTTAAATAGATTAAAACAAAAACGTACACAAGTTACAGTATTAATTTAACTATTTATCAATCATAGGTTGTACTTAATAAAGGCTTAACAAATGTTCAGCCTAAGACAAGAGGACTTAAAAATTTCGGTGTATGTGATTAGAATTCTTTTGTATTATTCTAGAAATCCTGTATTTAATGAAGTAATGTTACAATAAAGATACTAATTTGACCGCAAATGTTTTGCAGTTCTCTGCTAGTATATATCTGTTTGCGTGTGTGCAAAAATAATCATGTCTTTCCAGAGAATATGACCTACATGCGTTAAAAATAATACAGTTATCACGTAACTACTAAACACTGACACTTTTTTTATGGAACATTATATATTGTCCATAGCATTGTTGTTTTTCACAGCCTAATGTCATAAAATTACAATCATCCTCAGAGTTCGTTGGTCGAACTTTTCTTACAGCTGCATCTGTGGGTTGATTTCCGGATGCTCACAGAGTCTTTAAATACTAAGCACGTACGTTCACAAAGGACCCAGTTTAAGATACAAGACGTAGTTATCTAAATTTGAACCAATTAGCGGTTGACTCAAAGACTTTCCAACACCCAGGAGAGTTTATCGCACCACCACACGCTTCTAATGGTAACGTATATTTGGTTTCGCGAGCAAGTCACGTAAATACTCATCTTTCTTAACTTTTCACACAGCGTTACTAAGTATGAAAATTCATAATTCTGTTGTATTTGAAATCACAAAACTCGTGAGAAATGAAATATTCCAGCAAACGAAGTAAATGTCAGATAATATTTCTAACTACAAATCTTGTTTTATACAAAATTTACAAACAAAAATAAAGAGTATTTAAATAATTGTTTTTCAAAACAAAATTGTCCCAGATTTTGCAATCTCGTATAAACTGCTTGTAAGTAATTAACAAAGTGCGATCCTCCCATTCTTTGTTAACTTATATATTTGGTCACATGTATGGTTATTACGGTTACGCTGACAACTATGAGAGGGGGCGTTCAGTGACTCTATCAAAGATTCATGATACTAATGCAATGAGTACGATCATATGATTCACCTGGAGTACAAGGTTCCAAAACATATTCATATAGAAAGAAATCTAATACCACAGTTTAAAAATGACTAAAAATATATCTTTGTCACAGTGAGAAATTTGTGTCGTTCAAAAAAATTAAGGCCACAGATTGTTAATATCAAGTTAATGTATAGTAACAACAAGAACCAAACAAGTAGCATTAAGGCATAAGCTACATCATGGGATATGATAAAATGAATCTAGGTTTTTGAGCTATCTGTAAGAGTGCACCATCTATCGGATTACTTGATTCACAAGCCTCAAAAAGAAGAAGAAACGTTAGGAATGGGTGTTAAACTCACAGCGTCTCATACCTTTGTCACCATTCACTCTCTACAGCCAGTTATGAGAAAGCGGATATTCAAATAATTTATTATGCAGTTGGCTACTACTAGCATAACATTGTGGCTATTCAGGTTTCGATAATGGTTAACATAAAAGTGCGTCAAACAGAAAACAAGAAAGAAACACAGAGAAAAATGGTTCACAAAAATAGTATAGTTGATATCAAAGCATCCCCAACCAAATTCGAAATACAGAATTTACACTCGTCAACCATCTTTAACGATCTATCTACTGCTAATTAACAGAGCTCGAATCAAATGATACCTCCTTTACTAAGAATCAAGTGATCTTTTCAAACGGTCTTTAAATGAAAATAAGGCATGATTCATAATTTTAATAAATCATAATGGAAACAAATTAAATAATTCCTTCTAATTATTTCAATTATTGTTCTTATAAAAATGTTCAAATTTGTTATATATTTATGGAAAAATGATCTAAAATATTTGTTCAACGTAAACTTATCAAATGCTGTAAATTTCAATCTCAAAACTAGTATAATGTAATATACTTAGAGCAAATGTACTTCAGTATCTATGTGACTGTGATACAATATGTTACGTCTCCGTTCGTTAGTTAATTTTCCGTAAATTCGTTCCGACGAAACTTTAGCGACACAAGTCCTTTCTTAAATAAAACTGGTTTATTCTTCCTGAACATAACTTTGCGATACACTTAATTTCAACAAACGCTATAATTCTCAACGAACGTCTCACGTGCTCGACTCAACAATACTCAGTTCAATTACACATTGTTCCGTTATATACAAGACTAACACATATCTAGTAAACGCTAGAGCATTCATGAATATGATATTTCTAGAAGTCAATGACGTGTTACTAGCGTAACGTGACCCCGATGTCGTAACAAATAGTTCATTGAATCTGAAGGAGCTTTACTGTAAGGAGAGGAGAGGCCTACGTTTTTAATTTTTTTAAAAAGCTATCAAAATATAAATAGAATAATTCGAAATCTTATTTTTAAATGTAGCAGACGAGCTTCAAGTATTATATATTTGTAAATTAAGAGGATGTGTATGTCACAGATAATACTGTTGTAGGCTACGTTTTTAATATTTTAATTTAGACATTTTGTATTATTTGCTAAACAGACTTTTGGCATGACATACAGATGATGTGTGACACCTAGAAATTTCTTAACGCGATGTCTCAAATTTACTAGATACTTGATAATCAATATTGTAATAATATAAAAACGCCAGTTATTTAGTCAGTCAGTCAGTGAGTGTTTTAGTCATTTAGATCACTGATGTAAATTTTTAATTTATGTTTGAACAAAGTAGAATTTGCTTTCTTTTGTTTGTAGTTAAGCGCAAAGCTATCTGTGATGTGCTTACCACGAGTATCGAAACCCGGTTTTTAACGTTATAGGTCTACAGACATGCCGTTGAGCCACTGGAGGTCTTAGAATTTGCAAATAAATAATTGTTTAATTTCATTTGTCAGTTACACGTATAAACGAACATAGATTGTAGAACTTATACGTAATTGTTGAAGAAACGAATATTTTTTGTTACGTATTACAATTTCAAATAGCCTAAAAGTGAGTTAAATTGTAAATTAGGTTTAGTAGTTAAATAAATGCCGATATATATCCAATTTATGGTATTTGCCAACAAGATTGATACACAAAGTTCTTTTTTAATACAAAGATAGTTTAATATGCAAACAATAATACAGTTTACAACAACGGTTATTACAAATAGTTATTACAAACAATGATTTATATACAAAAGTTTTATAAATTTACAAGCAATATAAAGTCTTCTTTTTAGTCTGAAACTTCCTTGATATAATATCGAGGGTTCACGATGAGCGAGTTAATTTCGAGTTGACGTAGGTACAATTCAGTTAATAGGGAGCTAGCTAGCTGTGTTAGTAAATCCGTCTCATGGCCTAAGCTTGCCACGCCCTTGTGCT
>NW_013667436.1:101467-107267 GCF_000517525.1 Limulus polyphemus
GCAAGGTGAAACAGTGTGTAAACCTAACTTTATTGATAAAAGTTTGGAGATGGCACAAATGGGTAAGAAAAAACACTTTATTATAAATGTACCACAAATGTACCTGATTATGACATTGTCGAAACATTGTACATTTATAATAAAGTTTTCTTCATTGCCCATTCAAGCAGTCTCCAAACTTTTATTTTCAAAAGTGGGTTCTCGTCATCAAACTTAACTTTGTTGATGTTTTTGTTTTCGTATTAAAGACTTGTAAGAGTAAATGCTTGACTTGAGTTTTAATCTTAACTTAAGTTGGCTTTTAACTTTTGTAATGTCCTGCTTAATTTTAGCATTTGTTATTATTAGTACACCTTTTTAAAGTTGTATTTATTTTAACTTACTGAAGACGTTAACTTATAACTTAAATATTTGGATTGTAACCTAACTTTTTGGGGTTGTTTTATTTAGCATTTTATTTTACTTTTAGTTAACTTACAAGGGGGAGCACACTGAATTGCAAGAGAATATATTATAGGTTTCATTACATGTTTCTTATCAGTTCCACACCCACTATAACACTTACCCTTGGTTTTTGTATTTTGTTTATTTTGACTTTGTTTATTATAAAATAAAGATTGTGATTTTTGAATTTACGTACCACCTCTTTCTTTGCAAAACATTCGATCGTGTACACACAAGTAGGCTTTTTTGAAAAATCCAATGATAGAGAAGGCATCTTTGACTGACTTTGCAAAGATTGCAGTGGTTCGAGACCAGTCCTAACACGTGATGAGACAAGTTTGTAGTTTTCTTGAGATTCATTCCATATTATCGACGTTTTTTCTGTGACTGCCACAACCTTGTCTGCTTTCACTATAGCTAATGTGCATTTCAGATGAATTGAGGAGTGAGCAGGCATTCCTGTTCTTCAAACATGCTTTAGTGGGAGTGCTGGTATTGGTGTATCCACGGCAGGATTGTCAATTCCTGTTGGTTACCGATGTCAGTGATAGTATAATTAAACTATGATGTAGCATTGGCAGAATTAGGGTTAAAGAGTGATAACACATGCAAACGATACACTCACCACTCCTGAATGCAGATACTGAATGAAAAAGAAAGAACTGCTTGTATAGCATGAAGTTCATCCTTAAAATGGATCATGTGTTGCTGAAGTAGCTAATGAACCTTAAAATCCAGAATGGATAATTGCATGTTGAACCACTATGATGCAGGAGTATGACATAGTCATAGAGCACCGTCTTGGGGTGCATCATATAAATTTAGATGGACTATCTTGCCACATGGGAAAAACCATGTCTACTCATCAAATGTTCTTTTCCAAGATATTAAGTACTGATAAAAGTCGTTTTAGCTGTAATGACACGGAGTCATAGAATAGACAATTTCACCAATGATTGAATGCCACAAATTAACCCTCAAGAGGTCCAAAAAGACCATCTGAAAGGCCTGAAACTAGTATGGGAGATGATTGTCATGCAGAAAGAGAATGCACAGCTGATACTGGTTGCGGCACTTGTACAAGCAGCTATAGATGCACATCAGCGTGTTATATCTATTTTATCCACCACCAAAATGTGAGAATAAAACTGTGCTGTATCTAATGATCCCTTGACTCCTGCAAATTTTGCAGACTCTGCAAAATGGAAAAACTGGAGATCATCAGGTTTTTACTCAGACTAATGCTATTGTCTGGTAATGATTCTACTGATCAGGTTTGAATCATGACATTTAGCACTGATGCTAGCTCTGCACTGTATGTGAAATGTATAGAAAGACCAGCCTATACAGTGTTAGCTCCACTAATGAATTCCTGGTTCTCCTCTCCAGAAAATAGCCTTGATATCACCAGTCCTCTCTTCTAGGCAGAGCAAGGTAATCAATATGTGCCTGTCATCATTGATTATTCCACTAATTGGACCAATGCATACCTATTGGTCGACACTTCGTCACTAAAGTGTTGGCAGAGAAGTGGTTGCAACATTTTTGGTACTCCTGGAGAGATTCACATGGACCAGGAAACTAATTTCAACAGCCAGTTGTTCTCTGGATTGGGCACAATGTTGGCGGTAGTGAAGACGTGCACTTCACCTTATCATTCCCAATCAGGTGGTAAAGGCAAAAATATGGCAAAAAAATGTTATAAAAAAACAGCCAAGGAGAGGACTTTCCAATATGAAGACTAGGTCTGACAGTGGTACATACCTGCAACACAGAAGTTAGAATGGTCCACATTTAGTACTCAGATAATTTGGTCCAGCATTCATAGGGCACACACACACACACACAGTTGCATCCAGCATGTGAGTAAGATGCAACTATATATCTTGGACAAACCTCTCATTCCCTGGCTTAGCCAGGTATCAGAGTTTGAGGCCATTAAATCTGAGGAAGCTGAGATATTATGGAGCATCTCAGGTCACATGATGAAAAAGAGAGAGAGATGAAAGTATTTATCTGACTCTTTTTAACGAGTCAAATGAAGAAGAACCTGAAAAGATAATAGAAAGCTCTATTCGTTTACTAGGATTCTAATGCCCTCCTTCTGATAATTGTGGCTGGGATTAACTACAAGACCATTAATCTCTAATGTCCACAAGCACTGATTAAAAAAGAAAGTAGTAATGTTTACTTTTCAAACAATCAAGTGTCATTCAGTTTGTATAATTTTTCACTTGATCATTACAGTTAGGACAGTTTGACTGAGAAACGAATGGCTGGAAGGGCTTGCGATCCTTAATTTCGGAGTTATTAAGTGGTGATGTCCAGGAAATTGAATGAACTACATTTTGTAACTAGAAACCGATTATTTCAACGAAGATGATTATTTTGTTGAAAGACTAATTACTGAAAGGAAGTAGCATGTGATATTTTATAATGTAATCTATGCACAACACTGTGTGATTTTCCACTCCATTATCACAATAAAAACAATTCTTTGGTCGATAAAACATCAACTGAAAGGGTTTTCTGACCCTTAATTTCTGAATTATTGAGAATGGTTTAGTCCAACAAAATGAATAGATGACACTTTTATGATGATCACTCAATAACATCTAGCGAGGATAGTTGTTAGTTGAGAAAACAATGACTGAAAGGACTGTGTGATCCTTGCTTTCAAAGCAAATGAGTGATTTTAGTCCAATATTTTGTAAAAATTGCTTCCTCCCTTTTCAGAGTAATGGCATTTCCCCTGAACAAGTCATGGAGTTTATGAGAAAAAAAGACTTTTCTGTGCATTTAACAGAGTGTGACTTTCACGTATGTAGTGAATGGAGTTGTGCTTCCTACAAGTGAAGAAAGTGGATTAGATAACTGAATTTCATTGGACAGGTCTTGTGTCCATAATTACCTATGTTTGCCTTGCTGTGATGCCAACTAACACAAGTGATGGTGCAGTTTCACAACAGTCTGCTGTTGGTGGCTGTTATAAGCAGTAAATACCTATTTACTGTAGATTGTTGCATTTAGCCATATTTTATTTGAAGGTATATTGATGTGAAAGGTAGTGGCAGAATGAATATTGATGTGGGCGATGGGAATTTTGGCTAAATAGTGTAGGTCAGGTACATTTTGTCAGGATTTGTTTATTGTCGAAAGCTTGTAAGACACTGTTGTATTTTACCGCTCACAGATGGCAACACATTACCAAAACGTAACTAGCGATAGGTGCTAAGTAGGATAATATGACAATGGCGCACACTCCTGAGGCAGTCCTTTGAAAGCTACTGGTGTAGGTGGTGATGTGTGGAAGCTGGAAACATATGTATATGTCAGTACGCTTTTGTGATTATATGTGTGTGTGAGACTTTGCATACATATATGAAACTTTACACAAAGTATTTGATAAGACCACTGAGAACATATCCAGAGAGCAATACCTGAACGAGAATACAAAAAAAAATTATCAGGATGTTAAGACCTCAAGTTATGGAGGTCTGTAGTAAAAGACCTGCCAGGCATTATTTGAAGAAACATATCTCAGTTTTCCTTGAAACAATCAGCAGGTTATGGATTTTATGAAAAGAGATAAGAGTAACAAATAGACTCACGCCATACTTTCGGGAAAACAGTTTAATTCATGATTTGCGAATATTTGCCGGTAGCATTTCAGCTGGTTTGAACTGAAATATGAATGAGTAAAGTGAAATTATCTGTGGAAGTAAGATTCATAAAGTGTCACTGAATATAAAAAGTGTATACTTGGAATACCCAATCTGTCATTTGATAATTTGAAATATTTTTGACCATGCAGTTAAAAATATTTCCAAAGCATACAGTTTTCTAAATATATTATTAATATCTTGTAATACAAGGCCAGTTATAAAATGATAATGCAGGAAAATACAAACTGTGCATATAATGCCGGAGACAAGAAGTAACACCTTCATGAGAGGAGTAGCTATTCTGCTCTGTGCTGAACCTTAGTTGAAAAAAAGTAGCAAGGGAAACGAGATGTAGATGTCTATGAATTTCCATGATTGAAACAACTAGGTCAATGCCCGAACAGTGTTCACGTTAAATTGATCACTAGTGTGGATATCTGCTTTGCAATATCACTTCCTCCTTTCTTTCCTGCTGGACCTAGGCTATGTTTCCAAAACAATCAGATAGTAGTGGAAGGAATGTGGCGGGGTAACCGGATAGTTGTGGACCGTCGTCAAGACTGGAACAACTTCAGAGAGCACAACTGAAGTTTAGGTCAAGCTTGAGACCCAAAGATGCCTACATTGGCTGAGCTGTCCACAGGTTCTAAGGATAGTGTTCTACGGGTAGGTTATGTATGATCACATGGAAGCCTGTAGACACGGATCTTTGCTACAGTTTTAGTTTTCACACTTTATTACTGACAAACTTTTCAGGATGAAGTTTTTTGTTAATTGGACGATTAAAACTAACGCACACTTTTCATCGAGTATTTCTGAATAATCAGCATTCTTTTGACCATGCATTTTCAGTCATGACTTTTCCTATTTACGATAAAATTTTAGCCCTTCTTATTATTTTCATTTTTTCAGCTTATCAGTTGCAATTATAATTATGCTCTATGTTGCAACTGTTTAATATCATTGGAGCCCATTGATGAAGACGCATACTTTGATGAAATTGATGTGTGGGTTCTGGAGGCTGTGACTGGCAAATTGCTGGGGAATCCAGAGGTAAAAATGGAAAGGTAGAGATTCAACAAAGGCCACGAATACCGTCCCAGTACATAAAATATGTTAAAAACAATTGCCAAGAACAGACAGCCAAGTGGAATAGAAGCCAAAGCACTAACACAGATGGAGAAGGAAGTGTATATCACCCATGGGAGAAGTATGTGTATACACTTACTTTTGTATATGACATGAATAACCAATCAGAAGCTCAGAATATCCCCTACTGGCTTTCTCCGTCCTTTTAACGGACTTGACGCCATAGCTTTCTTTTGAACCAATATTTCAACGAGGTAGGGTGCTGGAAATTTCATATTTGTTTAGACTAAAATACATCTTAGTTACTAAGCTTTATAAATTATAGTGGAATTCTATGGTATTAATGTAGTAATTTGTGTTTTTTTTTAGTTATTCAAATGCATATAAAAACCTAAAAAGATACTTTTTTATATCCTCCACCTGGAATTTTTTTAAAGGATTAGCAACCTACGTAATACAGCAACCAAGTACAAAGGTCGTAACTAGAAGAGATAATTGTTTGCTTTACTTCTTTATTTACTGTTTTATGTTTTATGGGAAATATGTTTAATAACTTGTTTCAAAATAGCAGTAATCTATATACATATATAATGTATAATAAT
>NW_013667436.1:107518-109782 GCF_000517525.1 Limulus polyphemus
TAAAGGCTTGGCAACCTTCGTCAAGCAGCAACCGAGAACAAAGGATGAAACTAGAAGAGATAATTGTTTGCTTTACTTCTTTATTTACTGTTTTATGTTTTATGGGAAATATGTTTAATAACTTGTTTCAAAATAGCAGTAATCTATATACATATATAATGTATAATAATTGAAATGTGACTGTATTTTATAAAATACTAGTCTACTAAAACACAGCCAAGACAAGTTACTTTACACAGACCAAAGGTCAGGTTTGTGTTATTTGATATGGTAACATGTGTGCACCTGAGCCTCGTCATTGTAACTTCTGAATTGTTAGCCAGGAACGGCTGAAAGGTCAATATAATAAAAATAATAAATATACATAGATGTATAATGTTATGAGATCTAAACAACTATTAACTCAGAATGGAAGAAATAAACCAAATGACAAAATTGTAACTATATGTGACAAGTTACTATATGCTGCTCCTAGTTAGTGATAGAAGAACGGCATTGTTATAAGTGTGGAAAACATGGACAATAAATCCAAGACTGTAATGAGTCATTTGTTGATAGCGTGTTTGTTTGTTTTTGAATTTCGTGCAAAGCAACACGAGGGTTATCTGCACTAGCCGTCCCTAATTTAGCAGTGTAAGACTAGGGGTAAGGAAGCTAGTCATCACCACCCACCGCCAACTCTTTTACCAACGATTTACTATTCGTTGACCGTCACATTATAACGCCCACACGGGTGAAAGGCGAGCATGTTTGGTGGGACTGGGATTCGAACCCACGACCCTCTGATTGTGAGTCGAGTGCCCTAACCACCTGGCCATGCTGGGCTCATTGATAGCAATCTAATAATACAATGTTTTGAAGTTGAGAGTACTCGATCTGCTACATTACGAGTAAGAAGTGATTTATTTAAAGACAACATTCCACAAATGAATGGGTTTTCGTGAAGTCTTGCAGCACATTGATTGACATTAGTCCTACAGTTACCACCATTCGATCTGATTTGTTGATAAGAGGTAGGGAATTGTCTTCAGAGATACAGCAAATGGTCAAAATGTTCCAGTTAAAGGAAAATTGGAATCACCCTTACTGTTAGAAAAGTTTTAAGCTTCTATACACAACAGGGTATGTTGGTAATTGAATTGAAGAGGAATGCATATTGGGAACTGACATCATGTGGAAACATGAATATGAGATTAAACTAGCTTCATATAGCTTTAGTCTATAACCAGGAAATCCCGTGTGCTATATGACAAGTACACCAGAAATTTGACTTGATGTAGCAACAAAGATAGGTTTTGACCTAGAGTGCAAAAGAGCAGAACCTGGAAGAAAATAGGTGGTCCAAACAAGATTCATTCATTGTGGTCGTCTTTGGAAGGACATCAATGGGAGAACAGCCAATTGCATAACTTTAATGAATACTTCACCAAACATAAGTCAATCAGCTGAAGAGTTCAAGATTTTTGTAGAAACCACTTCCAGAGCGTCACCAATTATGAAGCTTACAGTGGATTCCCTCGATCATCTATCTGGATAGAACTCCTACAGTGACGATAGAGGACAAGAGATCATCTCATCTTTATACTATAAGCCACAGAAAACAAAAAGATTTGCTGAATTGATAGTTTAGATATAGTAAATGACAAAATGACGATCTTATTTTGTTAATCGAAAATCCTGATGTTTATATTTTGTCTAATATATTTAACTAATGATCTTTTATTGTAATGTATATTTATGAATATTATTTTTTTCTTAATGGAAAATACTGAGTACATGTAAATTTAAGTTTATCGTTATTTTACTTGTAAACTGGGACTCTTCAAAATACTTTACAATCCAGTTACAGTATTGTTTGCTATAGGGGTTTTGGCATGATAATTTATGATGCCTTAATATTTTCTGAATGTGTATATTTGACGTAACATCTCAAATTTTTTGGAGACTTAAAAACTTTCGTAATGGTATAAAAATGCCAGTTAGTCAGTCAACCAGCCAGTCAGTGAGTTAGTTAATAAACTACATTAGTGTGGTGAATTTTGAATTTATTTCAACAAGGTGAAGTTTGTAAATAAGTGGTTCTTCAATGTTAAACATGCATCATTGTTTCAATTTAAGTATAGCGCAAGTGTTAAATTTAGTTATTTTTAAAAGTGATAGTTTAATGCGGTTTGTGTAGTTCACCAGTTATGAATGGGTGGTTTTATTATGGCATCATGTTACTAGAACTTTCTAAGTTTTTCTTTGTTTTCATTCAGCATTAT